>NC_069505.1:76150365-76247865 GCF_027579735.1 Bombina bombina | reverse complement strand
ATTTCCAGTCTAATACTGTGTTTTATAAATGTAATATTCGAATTTGAATGTGACATTCGAATATGAATGCAACATTCGAAGTTGAAATAGTATTTCTAGTCTACAACTGTGTTGCATAAATGTAATATTCGAATTCTAATGTTGCATTCTAATTCGAATGTAGCATTTAAATTCTAATTAGAATTTCTAGCCTACAACTGTGTTTTATAAATGTAATATTCAAATTTGAATGTGACATTCTAATTCGAATGTCACATTCGAATTAGAAAGTGACATTCAAATTCAAGTGACATTCAAAAACTGTAAATAACATTCGATAATAGAATTTTTAAGAATATTCGTTCTTAACATTCTATTATGTAAATCAAATTTCTACATTAACATTTGTTCTAACATTTGAATTTGAATATAAACAAATTCGCCCATCCCTACTTAAAGGGACAGTCTAGTCAAAATTAAACTTTCATGATTCAGATAGGGCATGCAATTTTAAACAACTCTCCAATTTATTTTTATCATCAAATTTGCCTTGTTCTCTTAGTATTCTTTGTTGAAAGCTAAACCAAGGTAGGTTCATATACTAATTGTTAGGTCCTCTTATCTCAGTGCCTTTTGACGGCTTTTTCATTTTTTTTTACAGCTAGACTAGTTTATATATGCCATATAGATAACATTGTGTTGACTCCTGTGGAGTTATTTATAAATCAACACGTATTGGATAAAATGCAAGTCTATCAAAACAACTGAGATAAGGGGGCAGTCTGCAGAGGCTTGCAAGGTAATTACAGAAGTAAAAGAGTATTTAAGGGACACTGAACCCATTTTTTTTCTTTCATGATTCAAATAGAGCATGACATTTTAAGCAACTTTCTAATTTACTCCTTTTATAAATTTTTCTTCGTTCTCTTGCTATCTTTATTTAAAAAGCAGGAATGTGATGCATAGGAGCCGGCCCATTTTTGGTTGAGAACCTGGGTTATGCTTGCTTATTGGTTGGTAGATGTCAGCCTCCAATAAGCAAGCGCTATCCATGGTGCTGAACCTAAAATGGGCTGGCTGCTAAGATTTACACTCCTGCTTTTAAAATAAAGATAGCAAGAGAACAAAGAAAAATTGATAATAGGAGTAAATTAGAAAGTTGCTTAAAATGTCATGCTCTCTTTCTGAATCATGAAAGAAAAAATATGGGTTCAGTGTCCCTTTAATATAACAGTGTTGGTTATGAAAAACTTAGGAATGGCTAATAAGGGGATTTACTCCAGAATTGGATTGTTTAAAAAGATAGATGATTGTCCCTTTAACAGCCAGACAGCAAATTTAATTTTTTATATATATATTAATTTTCCTTAAAATACCCAAAAATGCTTTTAAAATAACGATAGCAAGAGAATAAAGAAAAAATGATAATAGGAGTAAATTAGAAAGTTGCTTAAAATTGCATGCTCTATCTGAATCATGAAAGAAAAAAAAATTGTGTTTCATATCCCTTTAATGTCCATCAGAGCCTGGAAAACTTACTCAACAATCATTAAATACAGTAGAATTACATAATCAGCAAAAACATAATTAAATTATCTATACTATGATTGCGTTTGTAATGTCCAACACTGTCGGCAGTTGTGTGGAATGTTGGCAGTGCAAGGCCAAAATAATTCACCTGGCTGCAGCTTACGCTGCATTCGGGTGGATTCCGTCTGCTGCATCCCTGTCGATACATCGAAGGCAAACGGAACATTACCAAAACAAAAACTAACCATTTTCGGAATCCACTGTGATGCAGCAAAGGCAAACGGAGCATTACAAAAGCAAAAACTAACCGCCCGCATCAAGTATTAAAAGAAAAAACTAACCGCCCGCATCAAGTATTAAAAAAAATAATAATAATCACCCGCACTAAGTTTTAAATTTTTAAAAAAATTATAAACCCCTAAACCGCCATCCACCACCAACGCAGTCAACTAATTTAATTATTAACTCCTACACCGCAACCCTACAATGCAAATAAAATTATTAACCCCTAAATCTATCAACCCTAACATTGCAAACTACTAATACTATTAACCCATAAACCGTCATCCACCACTAACGCAGTAATCTAATTTAACTATTAACTCCTACACCGCCAATCCCACAACGCAAATAAATAAATAACTTAAATATTGAACCCCCTAACCTAACAACCCCTAAATTAACCCCTTATTTACTTAAAATAAAAAACAACTATGATTACAAAAAAGAAAAAAAGGCTAACATTACAGAAAATAAAAAAACAAATTACCAAAGTTTAAAAAATTAAACCTAATCCCTATGAAAATAAAAAAGCCCCCCAAAATAAAAACACCCCCTAATCTAATGCTAAACTGCCAATAAAATGGCTTTTTAAACAGCTCTTTTGTGAATTAAACATACTAAGACCCCCAACAGTAAAACCCCCCCACCCAACAAACTCTCCAAAACAAAAAACCTAACACTAAAAAAACCTAAACTACCCATTGCCCTGAAAAGGGCATTTGTATGGGCATTGCCCTTAAAAGGCATTAAGCTCTTTTGCAAAGTGCCCAAAAAGTAATAAATAAATAAATATATATACTAAAGCCCCAAATAGATACTCACAGGTGCTGAAGTCTGGCGGAGAAGATCTTCTCTCAGGCGGGTCCATCATCTTCATCTACAGTGAAGGCAGCGCAGATCGGAAATGCGGAGCATTGTTTCCAGATGTGGCGATCCTCGGAGGCGGCGATGGTCCTTGGCGGTGTGGAGGTTCCTCTTCATGCGATCATCTGTCACACACTGATGATTAAATCCAAGGTACCTCATGAAGAGCCAATAGGATGAGAGAAAGTGAAATCACCTTGGCTCTTCACCAGCCAATAAGATTTCACTTGCTCTCATCCTATTGGCTGATGTGAAAATGTCAGCCAAAAGGAATGCAAGGTACCCATATAAATATGGGGTACCTTGGATTTAATCTTCAGTGTGCAGGGGACGATCGCATGACGAGGAACCTCCACGCCACTAAGAAGCACAGTCGCTGGGGACCGCTGCTAAGGACCATCACCGCCTCCGAGGATCACCACATCTGGAAACACCGCTCCGCGCCACCATCGCTGTTAATGAAGATGATGGACCCGTCTGGAAGCAGATCTTCTCCGCCGGACTTCAGGACCCATGAGTATCTATTTGGGAATTTAGTGTTAGTTTTTTTTATTTTATTTCATGGGGGGGTTATTTTTTAACTTTTTTGGGGCACTTTACAAAAGAGCTAAATGCCCTTTTAAGGGCAATGCCCATACAAATGCCCTTTCCAAGGCAATGGGTAGTTGAGTTTTTTTTAGTGTTAGGTTTTTTATTTTGGGGGTTTGGTGGGTGGGGGGTTTACAGTTAGGGGGTCTTAGTATGTCTAATTCACAAAAGAGCTGTTTAACTTAGGGCAATGCCCTAAAAAATGCAATTTTAAGGGCTATTGGTAGTTTAGCATTAGATTAGGGGGTGTTTTTATTTTGGGGTTTTTTTTTCATAGGGATTAGGTTTAATTTTTTAAAGGAAAAACAAACCTTCTCAACGGAGCGCCCCTGGGGTATGTAGCTTTAAATCCAATGAGGTGATAGGCACTGTTAAAGAGATCGTAGCAAGCAAATGAATGTTGTTCCCGGGCGGCAAACAAAAATTCCCAGTGCGTCTGCACACGCACAAAAAATAACAGTTAATCCAAGATTGGGAAAATAAATGAGCGCTCCAAGCCCAGAAATATATAAAAAGTCAATTTTATTCCATACTTATTAAAACCATACAAAATAGAATAAAGTGACCAAGTGCGTGGAGCACGAAACGTTTGCCGTTTTTGCACCTGTTCCTCAACTTGTTTTTTGCACAATAGTGCTTACCACTTTTTATTCTATTTTGTATGGTTTTAATAAGTATGGAATAAAATTGACTTTTTATATATTTCTGGCCTTGGAGCGCTCATTTATTTTCCCAATCTTTGATTAACTTTAATTTTTTAAACTTTGATCATTTGGTTTTTTATTTCCTGTAATGTTAGCCTTTTTTATTATTTGTAATCGTAGCTTTTATTATTTTTTGTATACTTGGATTTTTTAAATATTTTGTAATTTTAGGATTTTTTTAGTCTTTTTAATAAGTTAGGTTTTTAATTATTTTAAAATTATAATTTAATAAGGGTTAATTTATGGGGGTGTTAGGTTAGGTAGGATAGTTAATAGAAAACATAGTTTGCGTTCTGGGTGTGGGTTGGCGGCAGTGACGTGTGGTGAGTTTAGAGGCAGGTGAGGCACTAGATATGATACGCCACAGAAACACATATACCACGGGCCACACATACCCCCAACAGGGCAGGTTTTAATGATAGCTGAACCAATTTTTGCTGAATAATTTGTGAATATAATTTGCTTAATTCTCTTTATATCCTTTGTTTAAAAGCATATTTAAATATACTAATTAGATTCTAATTGGTGGCTGCACATAGATGCCTCGTGTGACAGTGATTGGCCCTCTTTTGTGCATTGATATTTCTTCAACAAAGGATATCTGAAGACTGAAGCAAATTAAATAATAAAAGTCAAATGGAAAGCTGTATAAAATCATATTCTCTATCTGAAATTCTGGTTCATGAAAGAAAAATGTTGTGTTTAATGTCCCTTTAAAATACAATAATCCTTTTATGTTAATATACAAAAGAACTTGCTTATATAACTAATATGAGCGTGCCGTGCTCTGTAGCACACACAAATTGTGTAATTTTTTCCATATGCCTGAATTTGAAAAGTGAAAACCATTAACCATATTGTAATTGTATTAATGCCAAAAAAATTATAATTGAGAAAGGAAATAATATTAATCCACTTATAAGTTAACCAAGAACAGTGAGTCATGGCTGGGTATGACTATGATCTGCTAATTGTCACCCATATTATAATTATGGGTGACATTAGCAGATCATATACCATGGCATACCTGTTCTTGGTTAACTTATTAGTGGATTAATATTGGTTCATTGATGATCCTCAATTATTTTGTTTGTTTCAACATTCAAACATAACAGCCGCAGTCACTGCTACCATGAAACACTAAACACTTAGAGCCCCTGCCCTGCCCTGCCAGTGCCTTGCCCTACTACATTTTGGCCCCTCTCTAAATAAACTTTAAGCTAAAGCAAGGGGAAGGGAGAACTTGGAAGTGGAAAATAATAAATAAAGCAAACCAAGAGTTAATGCTTTTTTTTTCTTAATTTTGTTTAACAGCAATAATACTAGTAGAGTAAGAGTAGTTGAGTTAGTATAGCTTTTTTTGTTACTTATATTAATAGTAGTACCTTACATCATACACGCCACTCACTAACGGTTAACCTAAGGATTAAGGGATTCTAAATTAATCCACATGGCACACTGAGGTATCAGATTAGAATAGTAGTAGTACTTTAACTAACGGTTAACCTAAGGACTAAGGGATTCAAAGATTTTTGGGTAAGGTACTACTTTTCTGATCTGACGTGTCAGTGTGCCATGTGTATTAATTTTGAATCCCTTAATCATTAGGTTAAGCGTTAGATAAGGTACTAGTACTATTCTGATCTCTGATGTCTCTCAGTGTGCCATGTGGATTTATTTTGAAATTTGATCAATTCAAAATTAAATTAATCCACATGGCACACTGACACATCAGATCAGAAATGATTAGTCCACCCACAGTTAGGTTAAATAAGGTAGAAGTGCCTGGCTGCTTCAAATTTTCATGACATGCAATTGCAGACATTCACAGAGTGTGAGTGACTGTACACTACTACAGTACACTATTGTTGCACAAAAAAATTTAACTTTTTGGACACAGACTAAGGTAAAGAAGAGGATTGCTCACTGCTCAGAGTCATTCAAGTAGTTAGTAACCAACCAAAGCGTTATGACGTTATCCCATCCCCTGACCCTCTGTAACATACAGGCAGTCTGGCTTATATTTTATTTTTTACAAAGTTGTACAACAATAATCATGTCTAAGTACCTGCCAGAGTGCCACTGTGCCAAATAATTTTCTTACACTTTTCAAAAAGTTACGTTTAGCAGCGCCTGGCAGCCTGGCTGCTTCAAATTTTCAAATTTGAAGCAGCCATGTGCTGCTAACCTTAATTTTCTCCCACTTTTCAAAATGTTATTTGGCACAGTGGCACTAGCCTGGCAGCAGTAGACATGATTATTGTTGTACAACTTTGTTTTTAAAAAATATAAACCTGTCATGTTGCTGAGGGTCAGCAGAGAATGGCTGGAATTATGGGATAAGGTCATGATTATGACAAAACAGACTCATAACAGTTGGTTACTAGTAATCTGAGTCTGATCTGACTGTAATAATAGTCTAGAATGATAATCAATCTTATAAACTACTGGAAATTGGAAGCACAAATCAAACTAAAAGCAAATCAATAGCATTATAGCAGACATCCCAACCTGCAAAAACTAATTTCAGGGAGGTGGCTTCACCCGCAACTGCCCCCCTCCCTCCCAATTATATATTGGACACCTTGAAACCCTAAATAAGATAGATACTTATCATTAAAGTAGCTTCTCACTAAAGTCACATTTAAAAAAGTAGCTTTATTGCACACCCACATACAACAAACCTTTTTTTCCAGTGATCGTACACTTGTTGAATGCTTAAATATTTTAGAATACGAAGTTTAATTACATGCAGTAAATAAGGTAGTATTTGTGTTTTATTTTAATAAAAGCAGTGGGGGCTTTTGGCTACTGATGTATGCTTTGAGGGTTCTATAATGTCCCAGCTACTAAAGGCATTCCTTAAAGAAATACTTTTCCAGATTTGGGCCACATTGGCTCATGGTACTTTGAATTTCAGGGAGATTGCAATCCATTTGCTAGCATCAGGGAGCCGCTATTACAATCAGGGAGACTCCCTGAACTTCAGGGAGAGTTGGGATGTCTGTTATAGCTTATAAGAAGCATTATCCTATATATATATATATATATATATATATATATATATATATATATATATATATACACATATATATATATATATATATATACACACACACATACACAATTATGGATCTGAAGAAAAAATAAATACATTTTCATTAGAACCCTTCAGCAAAATGTATATTTTTCCACAAAGAATGTGTGGTGTTGCTTACAGGTGAGACATCAGTTCCCCTATTATACAAGCTATAGCTGCTATATGCAAAAGCTGAGATGATCTAAGTTCAGATATTTGGAATTGGTCCCAATACCCATACCCCCCACCCCCTGTTTAGTGAGTTTAGGTCTCCAGTTGCCCAGGGCCCAGTCACACTCACACACTGTCACTCTGCCAGGTCTGCCCCAAAACTGGGTTTCTGTGCTTATTGCATGCTAATGCTTAACAAACACTGCTCAAAGTGCCCAACTTGCTCATGCCCAGGGTGAATGCCCCCCAAAAAACGTTTTTCTCATCACAATCACATCGAAATTCACTTTTTATGTATAAATAAAATATTATTTCATATTTCACAACATGTCTGACGGTCAGTGTGACATAGCTTTACAAACTATTGCCATAGGACAATATAAGATCTAGAGTTTATCTCCTCACTGAATTCTCTGAAATCTTATTCGGTATAGGTTAGAGTTATTTATAATGTAGATAGAATGAGACCATATTTTCCCTAGAACAAGGAATAAAGTGCACTTACCCTCCCCACAGTGGAATCCAGAACCTTGAGTTCTATTTATATATATTCACACTGTAAGTAAAACATTACTGACACAGGCTTTTGTTGCACTAACCTCTAGCATATATATAAATTACAACAGCCATCTACTTACACTTTATTTTCTAAAAGTCCCATATTAACCCTTGTGTGCCAGCGAGGAATGCAATACATTTATTGAAATGAATTTACAGCCATGGGTTTAAACCAATCTCCCCTTTGTTGGGTCATAACCACAGTACCACACAATATTTTATTACAACGATATAAAGATTCAGGATAGCAGCAACTTATGAAAAAGCCACTATTGATATACATGATGACTTATTAATGATCTCACCTGTGGTGCACAAAGAGTTAAAGATAGCACAGCACCAAGTAAGTACTCCATCAAGGGAAGTAAGCACAAACAAGAAAGTCATGCAGTGTGCACCACCGGCACCTATACACTCTGAGTCTGACCAGTCCACAAACCGTTACCTACCTGATATTGAAGTTAAGCACACTGATGCGTATCCCCACGCCAGCCACCGACAACTTCAAGACTCGTCAATGGTCACCACTAAGCTTAGCTAGCTCACCTCCCAATCACAGCATGGAGCACACACTGCCACCAGTCTGTCGCACGTGATAGCTGAGCTCTGCGCCTCTGCTGCGCCTCCCTCGCATATTTCCCGCTCGGAAAGTCAGCCCGCCCCAGACCAGAGAGGACATGCTCCTGTGTCTGATTGGCTGAGGGGCGGGCAGTGCTCCCGAGGCTTCAAGAGAGAAGCCTCCGGTGGAAGCGGTATGGGCTGCAAAGAGATCAGCATTAGCTCTTATTCGCCACTGGGTGGCAGTCTCTAGCGGCCCATACAAAATACATTCATATTGTGCAATGGAAGGGTAGCTGTCCTTTACTTCCTTGCACCATATGAATGTGTGTACAGTCTACTTTTTTTTAAACAGTAAAGTAAACACAACAGACATACAATACTGAATTTGGTGGCGAGGGGGGGGGGGGGTCACCTTTAAGGAACAAAAAAAATATTTAGGGAAAAAAAATGGAATTTTTTTTTATTTTTATTTAATTATTAATAAAGAGTGTATTACCCACATTGGCCAGGGGAGACACTGCCTCACCTGCCTCCTAAGAATGCACGTCATTGGTTGGCAGGTTATAGGTTAATTGTTTGAATTAAAATTTTGCGTTGTGGGTTACTTGCGGTTTAATATTTAATATGTTAGTTTATTTACGTTTTATTTAAATGGCGGATTATTAGTTAATTTATATTTTTTTTGCGATGTGTATTTGGCGGTTTAGTGGTTAATACGTGTATTAGGTAAATTGCGATGTGGGGGGTTCTCGGATTAGGGGTTATTAATTGTAATTGCGATTTTTGGGGGATGGCGGATTGAAAGGCAGCTCAGACTACACATTATTTATACAGTCACAATGCATTGTGACTGTATAAATAATGTAGACACTGACACTACAATAATAAGCATTTGTAATATATATATATATATATATATATATATAGATATATATAGAGAGAGAGTACATACTGACACTTTAAATAATTTAGCCGTATGTATCAAAAGGAAGTGTATGTACAGTATAAGTGTTAGTTTGTACATTATTGATATAAATGTTTATTTTTTCAGTGTTAGTGTCTACATTATTGATACAGTAACTCTGCATTGTTAAGTTTCTATTATGTATGGGCGGAGTTACGGAAATTACCAATCACAACTTCTGAACATATTTAACGAGTATAAGAATTAACATATACATCAGTGTCAAACACTGCACATTTGTGGAAAGCCACGCCTCTCGCTCGCGGCAAATCGTGTGTCGCTCGTGACTAGCCACGCCCCTTCCTCGTGCCGTTTAGATATTTCAAATATTAAGGTTTAATATTATCTGACGCAGTTAGGAAAAAGCAGTCTGCGAGGAGAGTTGCTGTAGAAAGAGATCAGTTATTTTAATACTGGAAGATCGTATTTAGTTTAAGTTTTTAGCATTATTAGTTATTCCAACCAAAAAGCTTTTTTAAAAGCTAAAGGTGCGACTGTTGTTTTTTTATTTTTAACAGCTTTTTTCAAAGCTATAGTTGTGTTAAAAAAAACAAAAAAAAAACGATTGGACATTTCATCTCAAGCTTTTTAGAAAGCTAAATAACAGATAATATTTTTTATATATTTAAGACAGTAGTCTATTAAAATTAAAGTATTGCTACACTTGTAGCTTAAATATTTAGATAAAAGAAAAGCTACAAAATAGGTTGTTTCTACATCTGTAGCTTAAAAAAAATTAGACTGCCCTCTGTGCAGGCTTATTGACTAGTAATGCAATAACACTAACTTTGAATTTGAAAGTTCCCTAAATCATGTGACAGCCATCAACCAATCACAGACATATACTTACTCACAGTGAACTCTTGCACATGCTAAGTAAAAGCTGTTTTTTTTTTTTTTTTTTTAAATGTGCATATAAAAACAACTGTGCACAATTTGAAAATGGAAGTCAATTGGAAAGTTTTTGTTTTTTTAGTTTGTGCTTGCATGGAATAATAGAGTGCCTGCAATTGTGTTTGACCTTTTCATCAATTTTTGCCATAATGGATGCAATATTGGATGTAAGATTAGAATTGATACCTTTATATGCTCTAAACCTGGTTACTAGTTAGAGATAATTAGGGTATGAACTGAGAGTTTTAAACCTCTTCATTTTAAGTGGGTATGCAAGAAGTTATGCATTGAAAGGTCAATGACATTATTCTGTCACTTAAAAAAAATAATAAAAAAAAAAAATATATATATATGCTGCTATTTGTTTCCACTATAAAATGAAGAATACTGATGAATTACACCCTGTCTGTCATTAATTGAATGACAAATTTACAGAAAATTCAAGAAAAGGAGATATAAAAAAATGTCCCTTTTAGTGACATCATCATATATGCAAATTATTGCACACTATGGAAACAAATTGAAGTGGTTAGTGGTTTGCAGGTATATATTTCTTGCTGTTTAGTCATTTGTTTGCAGGTGGTCATTGATAAAGTTGTAACAGTATCTCTATATGAAACATGTTTGACCCAGCCTGACTTAACATGTTTTTGAATGTCTAAATAAAGGACTTTTGCTTTTACCTGAAACTCTGGTCCCTTTTCAAGATTTCAAGTGCTCAAGCTTTAAAGTTTTCAAGCCATTGAGTCCTCTGTGTATGTTGGAGACCGGGTGCCTTCTGCTTGTGGTTGGTATATTTCTTATCTGAGCGTAGGATGGAGCGCTCGTGAGTGGCACCGGTGGATGACGTAATCAGCGGGGGACAAAGTGAACAGAGGGCAGTGAGTTGAGAGCGTGTTCAGGATGCATATAGCGTGAAGGCGACTGATTTGACTGTGCTGACATTTCGTAGGTGAGTGGTGTCCTGAGCACTGCCTATATTTGTTGTTGGTCGGAAAAAAATTGAAACCTGCAATGCTTGAGTAACTTCTACATATGGGCATCAGAAAACAAAATAGCCCTTTATGCAACAAAGGGGATCCCAGAGAAGCATTTACAACCATTTATTCTATAATTGCATAAGTTGTTTGTAAATAATTTCAGTGAGAAACCTAAAGTTTGTGAAAAAATTTGTGAAAAAGTGAACAATTTTTTTTATTTGATCGCATTTGGCGGTGAAATAGTGGCATGAAATATACCAAAATGGGCCTAGATCAATACTTTGGGATGTCTTCTAAAAAAAAATATACACATGTCAATAGATATTCAGGGATTCCTGAAAGATATTAGTGTCCCAATGTAACTAGCGCTAATTTTGAAAAAAAGTGGTTTGGAAATAGCAAAGTGCTACTTGTATTTATGGCCCTATAACTTGCAAAAAAAGCAAAGAAGATGTAAACATTGGGTATTTCTAAACTCAGGCATGGCATGGGTGTTTATTGGTGGTTGTAGATGTGTAACAGATTTTGGGGGTCAAAGTTAGAAAAAGTGTGTTTTTTTCCATTTTTCCTTCATATTTTATAATGTTTTTTATAGTAAATTATAAGATATGATGAAAATAATGGTATCTTTTGAAAGTCCATTTAATGGCGAGAAAAACGGTATATAATATGTGTGGGTACAGTAAATGAGTAAGAGGAAAATTACCGCTAAACACAAACACCACAAAAATGTAAAAATAGCTTTGGTCCCAAACGGACAGAAAATGGAAAAGTGCTGCGGTCATTAAGGGGTTAAATATATACTGTAGCATACTAACTTTGGGCACGGAAGAAGTTAAAACCCTTGAAAAGAACACTGCCGTTCAATGCCTGTTGTGTTTTGATCCTACAAGCAGAATACACATGTGATTACCTAGATATACAGTAAATAAGCTGCATTCACAAAAAAATCCCCCATGCCCTTCTGCCACCAATAATCCTCTGATCTGTCTGAACTGTAAATTATCTGTTCCGTGAACCTCACGGTTATGAATGAATACACACTGCCAGCTAAATTAACCAATTTTAAGTTACATTTATTGGATGGATCAGTGAATGAAATTGTTTTGGCAGTTTCATATTGAGTGTGATTGAGTGTTCTGGCTTCTTGTATTGATTTTATAAAAAGCTTCCCTTGTTTTTAAGAGAAAGGATTAGCGCTGTTTTGCTACAAATAGAGAGAGGAATTTAAAAACAGATTGTTGTATTTGGTTTGAAATATTGTCAAAGATCTCTCACCTCAACTCATAGCTCCGAATGGGCAAACAGCCCACAGGGGCTGTCAGCTTTGGTTTAATTATATTTCTAGCTGAATAATCTCTCAATTTTTGTTTGATTGTTTGATCTTCCTTTGAAGAGCACAGGGCTTTTCAGTCTATCAGAGGGAAGAAAAAAAATGAAGAAAAAAACAAGACTTTGTTGTGTTTTAGTAAACAAGAAACAACTGCTTTGATTCATACCAAGGACAGAATGATTACTGGAAAAGCTTTTGTTTGCGGCATAACTTCTACAATTTGTATTCTGTATGAAATCTTTGAAATACATCAGGATTTATCGTAAGTGTTATTTATTAAAAAGAAAAAAAAACAGCCATCTTTCTGAACCCTTAAATCACAAATCAATTTAAAAATATATAAAAAAAAATGTTATTTTTTCAGCATGGCTGGATAGGTTTACCAAGACACCAGGAATTTTCACGGTGGGCCACAGCAGCTGGGTCTTGTTAGCTGTATGTAGCTGTATCAGCTTTCTTCTTTCCTCTTCTGAGATATACGTATTAAAGGGACATTCCAGCCAAAATTGGAAACCACACAGTGCTTGTACCATCTGGTAATGACTCAGTTTGTTCATTGCTGACATAAAAACAAACCCCACTGGTGCTCTGATCAGGTGCAGTATTTAAAATGCTGGTGCACTGAGAATATCTAGCTATGCGTCACATGCACGTGCAGAGAAAAATGTTAACACTGAAACAGTGATAACTTTTACTCAAAGTTTTTTTGCTAATATATGCATATTTTTTCTACTCAAAGATGTAATTAATCTATGTGCATTTAAATTATGCCCGGAAATTCCCTTTAAGTAGGAAAGTGCATTCAACTGTTTTATTAGGAAACAAATGCCGAATATGGCTGCCCCATCGGTTTTTGGCTATTTTCCAAGTCAGATTCCTTCTTGTGAAAATGCAAAATACTAAGAGATGTATTTGCACAGATCTCAGTGTGTTGCGCGTTCACAAGAAGAAATATGGTTTTGAAAATAACCGAATGCAATTGTCAGTGGCCAGTTTCAGAATTTGTTTCTTAATAAAACAGCCCAATGCACAAGCCCAGTATTAAAGAGACTTTTCAAAATAAACTTTCATAATTCAGATAGGGCATGTAATTTTAAACAATTTTCCAATTTACTTTTATCACCAATTTTGCTTTGTTCTCTTGGTATTCTTAGTTGAAAGCTAAACCTAGGAGGTTCATATGCTAATTTCTAAGCCCTTGAAGGCCACCTCTTCTCTCAGGGAATTTTGACAGTTTTTCACCACTAGAGGGTGTTATTTCATGTGTGTCATATAGATAACACTGTGCTCACGCACATGGAGATCAGGTGAGCCAGCTCTGAGTGGCTAAAATTGATATCTGTCAAAATAACTGAAATAAGGGGTCAGTTTGCAGCGGCTTAGATACAAGATAATCACAGAGGTGAAATGTGTATTTATATAACTATGTTGGTTGTGAAAAACTAGGGAATAGGTAATAAATGGATTATCTATCTTTTTAAACAATACAAATTCTGTGTAGACTGTCCCTTTAAGTATTTCCTTGTAAGTTTTATTTTTTTACAAGACATGTACCATTTCAGTAGCCCTCCTTTAAATGATTTATATTGTCTAGTCAAGTCTGTGAAACAGAGTGACACGCTGTTTTGCGTATCTTCTCCGGATCACACTATGGATAAAAATTTTCATAGTTTGAATGGGAGTTAGAGATACATTTTTCTATGACAAACAAACATAATTTAATAATGGGGGAAAAAAAATATTGGGAGGGAGGAGTATCCCAGTAAGTCCTTTGAGGAAAAAATGTGTGCATTCTATGGACTCGCTCAAAAAATTGGGCTGGTCTTCAAATTTTTCCAGGGTTGCATTTTATTCGCAGTCCAGCCCTGTTTTTCTGGTTTAGCAATTACATCACAGAGTGAAGTTCCTGTAAGTTGATTGGTCCATTTAAACAGTTAGTATGATGCTAATGAGTTACATGTGTGCCATTAATCTGTTGTTCTCCAGAAACATGGAGATGTGTGTATGTCTCTTTAAGGGCGCTACTTACCCCCTTTGTTCTGACGGCATCAGAACGAAGCTCCCATTGGAGCCTATGGAAGCACACTCTCATGAGCGCCATGCTTCCTAGCAATGCGAATGCAAGCTCACGTCCGCATTGCGCTTTACTCATAATACCAGCGCACATTAGCGTGCTCTGGTATTATTCAGTGGAGCGCTAATATCGCATGCACGCAAGCGATATTTAGCACTTCACTGGTAATCTAGCCCTGAATCTGCTAAAATTTGTTTAATTTGTATTAATGTTGCGATACATTTGACCATCCCTATTGCGCATGTGCACATTATATACGTAAGTGCATTTTGTGATTGATTGGTGGCTGATGCAGGGCGAAAGAAAACTAGCAGGGATCAAGTCGAGTTGGAACGAATGGGAACGGAGTTCCTGCACTATTTTTGCAGCAGGAACTAAGTTCCCCCTGGACAGGGAACATAAACACTTCAGTAAACACTGCTGCTAGTGGTGGGAGGAGATGGAGCACAATCTGGTTAGAGGGATAGTGAGAACCTCTAGTAATGGGCAGTAACACTTCCTACAATACACTAAATGCAAGTCTGTCAGTGGTCCTGCTGTGTGATCATCCTACATTGTGTGGAACTCATGGAGCTTATATTTCTGTGTGGCTTGCTATGGGGTTATTTAGCTCCCCTCAGCAGAAATCGGCCTTAAGTGGGTGCGGCTCTGTGACAGAGGATGATTCTCAGGCCCAAAGCAACCATTCAACCCTTTATTTGATTTAATTTGCTTTCATTAACCAAAGTGTATAGATTATATACATATAAATACAGTGTGTGTGTGTGTGTTTGTGTATGTATATAAAACAAATATTTGTGAGGGAGGGTGGAAGTCTTGGTGAGTTCCCATAGTTTTTTTTGTAGGACTTGACCCCTGAAAACTAGATTTCATTCAAGCTGTAAAGGAATAATGTAATATTGTAATTATTTGGAAAAGCTTTTCAGTTGATTTTAAGTACAACAATTTCAGAGACTTCGATCGTTAAACCGTAGAAAATATTACAGAGTATTTCTAGGGGATTAGAAAAAAAACCTATGAACATTATATTTGTAAAGCAATGTAGAGTCAACGCTCAGCCATAAAATATTCCCAAGCAGTAGTTGAGCATTTTTGTGTGCTCTGTATGGGACAAACTCAAGAGTCACAGCATAAAATCCCATATGTTAAGGGCATTTGCAATATGGATCAATCTTGTTTTTACACACTTTAGCTGAAGAAGTTATGTTGCATTATAGAAGTATTGGGGGGGGGGGTTATGACATGAATTGATTACATGTTATTGAAAGGTAACATTAAATAATTTGAATTATCTTTCGTAGACGATAAGATTACTTATGCACTATTCTGTGTTGTGTATAAAAAGCTTTATTACAACATACAGTGGGCTCGTTCCCATTGAGAGGTTAAACATAGAGCCATAAGCTACCAAAGAGGCCGACAGTTAAAAGTAGTTTATGGTTCCATTTTAGTACCAGGTTCCCAATTAAATATTTTGCGCATTGTGTGCAGTTGCTCTTTTTGTGTACTCTTCCATCTGACATCACATTTCTCGAAAAACTGCACCATAACAAGTTTGTTGCTATGGTAACTAACCAGATATTACACTATAGAATTTTCTCTAGGGAGAAAAAAAAACAAAGATACTTTGTATTCATTAACAAATTAAATAATGAATATTTGTTTTTTATTTAATGGGAAAAAAAATAGTTTCATTAAATTTTAAAATTTATTGATATATTTAATTTTTAGTGCTGCCCTAGGTATTGGCTTAGTTGGAATTTTGGATATATGTGCTTGATTTTATTTTTATATGTAAATACATAATGATATTAATATAGGAACTTAACTCCAAATACTTTGGCTAGCAATACATATTACAATACATTTATAAACTGATATACTTGTATTGTTTGAAAACGTTAATATCTTAATGGAAGAGAGGCCTCAAAAAGTTTTTTGTTTTTTGTACACCTAGTTAAGCATTGCGTAATGTTTGAAACCTTATCAATGACTTCCAACAGTGTTTTAACTGCTTGTGCTTTCAGTGGAAACCTGGTGTAAATTTGCACTTTTTGGCTTCTATTATTTTTGATGGTCTGCATGTGTGTATAAATATGTGTATTTATGTGTTTATATGTGTAAATATACTGTATAGCTATATATATATATATATATATATATATATATATATATATATATATATACACACATATTAAAGGGATGCTGAATCCAATTTTTTTTCTTTGTGATTCAGATAGAGCATGCAATTTTAAGCAACTTTCTAATTTACTGCTATTATCAATTGTTCTTCATTTACTTGCTATCTTTATTTGAAAAAGACGAGCTTTTTTTCTTAGTTCAGAACTCTGGATAGCACTTTTTTATTGGTGAATGAATTTATCCACCAATCAGCAAGGGCAACCCAGGTTGTTCACCAAAAATGGGCTGGCATCTAAACTTACATTCTTGCATTTCAAATAAAGATACCAAGAGAATAAAGAAAATTTGATAATAGGAGTAAATTAGAAAGTTGCTTAAAATGTCATGCTCAATCTGAATCACGAAAGAAAATTTTTGGGTTCAGTGTCCCTTTAATATTAACACATATACACACTTATACACAAATATATATTTACTAATGCACACAGACACACACATATATATATATAATTTTGAGCCCTTTGCAGTTAAATACCTTGAAATATAAAATCTTTTTATTCAATTTTAATATTTTTTATGTGTTTTATTGTGCTTTGAATATAAATACTTTAAATTCCTATGTTCTTCACTTCGCCATTGCGTTCTCGAGTCTAATATATATATACTGTATATACAAAATTAGAAGAAAGGAATGCGCTATCGCACTCACATAAAGCTCCAGTATTTACAGAGTCACAGGCAGTTAATCCCAGGCCTGCCAGGGTGCAAGTCCTTGGGGAGAATTACAGAAACAGACAATACAACACACATAAAGTCCATTACTCAATCACAAGCTCTCAGCTAGGATTAAAAGCAAAACTGGAAGAGTTAGTTACTACATTTGGCTGAATGGCACAAGCCCAGGCACCACGTCAAGGTCTCTTCCACATACCTGAGTCCCTAATACAGCCACACAACTGCAGCCATGCACACAAATGCGTTGTATTGTCTGTTTCTGTAATTCTCCCCAAGGACTTGCACCCTGGCAGGCCCGGGGGTTAACTGCCTGTGACTCTGTAAATAGTGGAGCTTTATATGAATGCGATAGCAACCAAAGCTGAGCCTGTTTATGAGTCATAGGATGTGTACCCGGTCCAGTCTGGATGTGCATTCCTTTCTCCTGATTTTGCTTATGCCCAGGGTGATTACAAAAGTCTGTGAACCCTGACCTGTTCCCAGTTTGTTTGATTATTAGCTTGCATTTGTGTGCATGGCTGCAGTTGTGTGGCTGTATTAGGGACTCAGGTATGTGGAAGAGACCTTGAGGTGGTACCTGGGCTTGTCCCATTTGGCCAAATGTAGTAACTAACTCTTCCAGTTTTGCTTTTAATCCTAGCTGAGAGCTTGTGAGTGAGTGCTGGACTTTATGTGTGTTGTATTATATATATATATATATATATATATATATATATATATATATATATATATATATATATATATATAGAACAACACGTTTTCCCAAGCAGTAAGAATCGAAAATAAGAAACACATATAACATATAATGAATATGAGATACATGTGGAGATTTTTTTCTTACAAATGATAAAACATTAAGAAGTCAATGTAGTGGTTTTCAACCATCTTACATAGCTGTTCCTAAGGTCCAAATGTAGGAAGGGTAATAAGAAGAATTGTAATCTTGAAGGGGGAGATTCTCTCAAAGTAAGGACACAATTGTAAATGAAGGGAAGTATATGGACCAATCGATTATATTTTGAAAGACAATGGTTCATATAGGGATTTATATTCTCCCCCTCCCTCCTCTTCCTTTTATATACATACATATGCATATATGTTGGTTTTATCATCTTTTTATTCTCCTTTATTTATTTAAGTCCCAAAATACAAAACATACACATATAAAATGTGCTGTATTTTATTTTATATAATTTTCCATATATATATGTATAGTATGTCGTTTCTTAGCGATGTATATATTCTCTTACTTAGATGCATAGAATGGAGAACTTAGAATGTCTTGTGATAAGAAAAACATTGGTAACAAATAATCTTTCTATACAGTTTTTAATATATACATTTTTTTACTGAGTAATACGCTCACTTACCTATAAGCAACTGATCACAGCAGCATTATGCTGTCATCAGTTATTTATTTATTGATCAGAGACTGACGTTCCCATGAGAGCGCTAAAAACAAAGCTGAGGATTGGTCTAATGACCATTAGGCGAAATACATAGTAAGCGTCTCCATGGGAACCACAGACTCACATTCCACTATTGGCTGCCGATATCACATGATGCTACAGTGTCACAACGCAAAGGAAAAAACACGCCCACTCATCAACCTTTAATTCGAAAGCTAGTTTCACTGTACACAAACTCGCCTCTGATGAAGAAGTAGATAGATACTTTGAAATGCGTAAGTAATTAAAAGTGGATGTACAGTTGTCTTCCCATTACGATACCGGTAGGAAATAGTGGTATTTGAACTGTTTCGGAAGTGTATTTGTTAATCTCAAGCCGTTTCTTGCACTGGGTACCTGTGTGTTCGACTATATTGTTGCATGTTCACTGCAGTGTTATATATAACAGACCCTCTGGGAGATTACTATTCATTGCATTTTCTTAAATATACCAATTGTTTATACTAGCATTGTTTTAGAGTGACACTTTTTAGATTGATACTTAGATTGATACTTAGACATTGGTACTTAGACATTGGTACTAAACAATAATTTAAAAGAAAAACACTATGAAGGACAACAATATAGTACAAGGTACAGTGTATGTCTTTTACCATCACTCTGAAAATATTATGGCTAGGCTGGAATAATCCACAAAGAAGCAGACAATAACGGATAGACTAATACAGTATCAACTCATTTATATGTATATGATTGAATACTTATGCTCATTAAGGATTGAGGGCAATAAATGTAAGTCTAAACTTTTAAACCTAAAATTAAAGGGACACTGAACCCAAATTTTTTCTTTCGAGATTCAGATAGAGCATGCAATTTTAAGCAACTTTCTAATTTATTCCTGTTATCAAATTTTCTTCATTCTCTTGGTATGTTTATTTGAAAAGCAAGAATGCAAGTTTAGGTGCCGGCCCATTTTTTGTGAACAACCTGGGTTGTCCTTGCTGATTGGACAGCACCAATAAACAAGTGCTATCCATGGTACTGAACCAAAAAATTGCTGGCTCCTTTGCTTAGATGCCATTTTTTCAAGTAAAGATAGCAAGAGAATGAGGAAAATTTGATAATAGGAGTAAATTAGAAAGTTGCTTAAAATTGCATGCTCTATCTGAATCATGAAAGAAAAAAAATTGGGTCCAGTGTCCAGAATTACACTGTGTTTTTTCCTTCTTTTTTCCACAACTATTTGCTGAGAACCTCTACCTAAATACCATACATCTGGGAGATACAAAGATATAAAACCACAGGGGGAATTGGAAGTTTCTACCAGAAAAGTGTTACCAATAAGCTGCATTGAATCCACAGGCCAAAAGTATCCTATAAGATTCTTCTAACAAAAAGAACCAACGGAGGAGGATAAGCTACAGTCCAGAGGACGATTACACCATTGGTTTTTCCTGTGCGCAAACATTACCTCATATGATTGGGGTAATTTCTGGTAAGAAGATAACCATTTCTCACCTATACTATTACTTTTTGTTTCATGGACCCTTGAAATTATTACCACATATATAAAGACTTTATCTGTGCGCTGAACTATGTTGATTTTAACTCTTGATCTTTAATATTTATATACATACACACACCTGTATATATTTATTTAGATTTATTTGCATAGATTTATATTTTACAAAAAATTATTATTTATATATATATATATATATATATATATATATATATATATATATATATATAAAACATTGTTCTATGTGAAGAACAACAGAATGTAAAATATTCATAACTACCTTCTGCTTTAGAGCACTTGATCTAATGCGGTGTCGGGTTAGCGTGTTACTCATAATTTGTCCCTTTGTGTTCTTTTGCTTCTGAAAGGTGACGCTGTCCACTTAGAGACATTTGCATTTAACAAAAAAATCCCCCAAAAAAATCCTATTTATTTTTTATAGGACGCTCATTGGTAAAAGAGGGACTCAAGTGTATGCTGAGATAATTAAGTACAATTACTTTGGGGGGACATTTATTCCTCTTGCCCCCCCCCCCTGCTTATTAATGTGTGTCATCTTAATTGGCTAATTAACTTCTAACCTATACAACACCTGTGTACATAGATGCACTTTTCTATTCATTTCAAAATCCAAATAAACAACTTTAAAAAAAGTTCAGTTAAATCAAAATTAAACTTAAATGGACTGGATAGAGCATGAGATTTTAAACAACTTCTGCTATCAATTTTGCTTAGTTCTCTTGGCATCCATTATTCAAGAGTAATCCTAGGTTAGCGCAGGAGCGTGCACGTGTTTTTAGCCATTTGGCACCAGATACATAGTTACAAACACTGCTGCAATAGACTGCTAAAGACGCATGAAGGCCCCTGAGCTTCTTTCAGTAGGTAGGCTTTTTTCTTAAAGGGTCTCTCAAGTCAAAATAAACGCTTATGATTCAGGTAACGGATGCAGTTTTAATACACTTTCCAATTTACTTCGATTATCAAATTTTGCACAATCTTGTTATAAACACACTCTCTGGGGAACAAGATTCTACTGAGCATGTGCACAAGCTCACAGGGTATACGTATACTAGTCTGTGATTGGCTGATATCTGTCACATGATACAGGGGCCCAGAAAATGGGAGAAAAAATAGGGTTGTCGGAAAAAAAAATCTACTACTTATTTAAATAGGTGTTAATCATTGTCTCTTTATTATATACTTTTAATTAATTATATTAATTATGCAATTCTGTTGCATTGAGTGGTCCTTTAGCAAAGGATAATAAATGAACAAAGAAAATGTTATAAAAAAGTAAATTGGAAAGGGGTTTAAAAATCACATGCTCTATCTAAATCATGGATGTTTAATTTTGACTTTACTGTACCTTTAACTACATGTATATGTATAATTAAAAGAGAGAAGCGCTTAACCTGGGAACGAGCAAAACCCCAGACGTATGTTTCGGCCTCGTCAGTGAGGTGCAGCCATATACCTCTCGGCACACTGAGCAACATGCCCACATTTGGATTCCCGCATAACACTTAGGGAGACTTCCCTAATAGTCATAATTTGCACAATAAAAAGAGAGAAGAGCCCAACCTGGGAACGAACAATAGCATAATAGCTAGTTCTATGGCTAGTTACCACCCTAGAAGCAGCCTCTTTTTGCTCAATATGTGCCTTTCACAGAGAAGAACATTCCTGAATCTTGTCAGTCTGATCCCAACTTAATAGTACAGTCCAGCCCCGAAAAACCAGGTAATCCCTCTCTGAATGAGAGAAATGGCAAAACACCAGACGTACGTTTCGGCCTAGTGTGGGCCTCATCAGTGAGTTGCAGCCATATCCCTCTAGGCACACTGAGCAACGGGTCCATGTCTGGATTCCCGCATCACACTTAGAGAGACTTCCCTAAGAGTTTTATTTATGTAAATGTATATGTGGTATATACAGTATACAACAGAAGTGAGTAAACACCCCAATGCAATATCACTTAAATGTCAAATGATTCAAAATTGTATAACTTAACAGTAACTGCATTATGTCTAAGTTTTACAGTAGGTTATTTGCTCTTATGTAAAATTAAAAACTAACAGTTTAGATTTACTATATTAAAAATACCGGTCCCAAAGCAGGAAATCAATGCAACAAAAGTCAGTGCACCTTTCATTACTGAGATCCAAATCTTTTATTTTTTTTCAATACTTTGCATGTCCACCTTTATTTTTGATGACAAACTCAATACTCCTTGGCATGGAGGAAACCAGTGTCGTACAAATTTCTGGAGAGATGTTCTGCCCTTCTTCATAGATAATTTTTTTTCAGCTGCTCTTTGCTGGATTGGTTGTGTTGCTCTACCATTCTCTTTAAAATACCCTAAAGGTGTTCTACTGGATTCAATTCAGGTGACATACTTGGCCAGGTCATAGTTTTCACTTGTTTCTCCTTTAGAAACTCCTTTGAGATTTTGGCAGTGTGCTTTGGATCGTTATCATGTTGGAATATTCGTCCTCTGCCAAACTTCTGGAGATTGGGAGTCATCTTGTGATCCAGTATTTTGGTATATTGAAGGCATTTATTGTGCCATCTATAAATGTCATCTCCCCAACATCTTTTGCAGTCATGCAGCCCCATATCATCACACCACCTCCATTATTCACTGTTGGGAGTATGCTTTCACTGTAATAATCCTTACCAGGTTCACACCAAACATACTGCACCCCATCTGAGCTGAAAAATTGTATCTTGGCCATCTTACCAGATAATGTGCTCCCAGTATTCATCAGGCTTTTCATGTTGTTTAGCAAAGTTTAATCTTGCAGTTTTGTGCCGAAGAGCAAGCAAGGTTTTTTTTTCCTTGGATGCTGTCCATAGAATTTGACATTCTGCAATGTTCTTAGCACTGTCTGAGCTGTCACAGAAACTCAAATTTCTATCAATAATCCTTGAGCCAAATCTGAAGCACTTGCCTGTTGTCTGATTTTCAGAGCTAGATTGTGCAAGTAGCGCACTGTCCATGGCGTCATTTTAGGAGGACAGCCATTGCGGCTCTGATTTTTGGCACTGTGTATTGATCTATACCTCCTGATTACTGCTGCAACTGCGTTTTGACTGATTTTTAGTTGGTCACCAATCTTCCTGTATCCTTTTCCATCTTTGTGAAGTCTCACACTCAGATTTTTCAATTCCTCTGGCAATTCTTTTCCATGTGGAGACATTCAAACTTGCAGATAGACACAGCCCATTGTTCAAAAAATTTGTCTGTTCTGGTAACGATGCTCATTCATTTAGGCTAATTGGAAATCATAGGTGTACTCAATTTTGTTTCAGTGATCTAACTTGCGTGTCAGTGACCACAGGTGTATTCACTTTTTTTGGATTAAGTTTCTACTTTGGGGCCTGTATTTTCAATATAATCATTCTAAAGTATTTGTTTTTGATTGTATATAATAGGAAATACTCTACTTGTCAACTTAGAAATAAAACAATTATTGAGATGTGATACAATTTTGAATAATTTGATATTTAAGTGATTTTGCTCAGGGTGTAATCACTTCTGTTGTATACTATATAGTATATGCATAGTGCTCTTTAACATACCAATAGAAATGCGTTGGGTTTTGTTGGCCTAATGGTTTAAATTTCTAATTTCAGTATGATCAGATCGATTGTGTAGCCAGTGAACTCTAATGCTAATGACAGTCATTTACATTGGGATTTCACACATAGGGAATAGTCTACAGTCACACAGAGAGAAGCTATCAGCTCCAATAACAATTCCCTTGGCCATACATGCAATGTATTTCTATACAAACAAACCCCAGGGTCTACATGCTGCAAACAGACAAATGAGTAAGCACATCTGTTCCAGATAGCAGTCTTCAAACAGAGATATTAAAACAATCTAGGCATTGTTATCTATCTGATGTCCTGCTACACACAGGGAAGACACCCGAAAATATCACATTTTTAAAATATAGTTTGCATTTATCACCATTGTCACTTGCCATTAATTCCAATTCCCTTTATGCATCTGCTCAAAAAATAATTAGGATTTTATGCTGCAGTAAATATGCTTGTTCATCCATTAGGGCAGAGCAGAAGATTAATTGTATTACAATAGGAAGTTGCAGTGCGGAATTTCAGAGCATCGTTTGTAAAGGCAGAAATGCTGCCCACAATACTCTGCTCTGATAAGCTTCAAAAGCATGTGTAAATGGGAAAATAATTGAATCTCTGACAAGTAGAACTGTAACTGTATTTATTTGTATGAGTTACAACAGCCCCTGATTGTGACAGAATGGGCACTCTTCCCAAACAGATTGTTTCTAAATAGTGGCAACGTCCTGACAGTTATTTAATAGTCCTAATCTGCGCTTTGTATTAAATAAGTCAATATTTACATCTATTCATAACTGGTAAGGTTTGTGAATGGTCCACTACAGGGATTTTTGAGCAATACCTAATGCCATTTGAATATTTGAATTATTCATGTGGATGAACAGAGGGATGCAGTATTTTTGTAAACAGCTGACTAGAAAATAGCACCTGAACATCGCTATGTAAAAAAGAAAGATATTTTACCTCAAATTTCCTCAGCAGACACATACATCTGTAAAGGGAGTTTAAAGGGACTGTAAACCATGTAATTTAATTCCTAACAACTTACCATATATAATCTATTATTGTACTTATTCAAAGTATGC
Source organism: Bombina bombina (assembly GCF_027579735.1). Taxonomy (NCBI): domain Eukaryota; kingdom Metazoa; phylum Chordata; class Amphibia; order Anura; family Bombinatoridae; genus Bombina; species Bombina bombina. The sequence goes on along the minus strand of NC_069505.1, from coordinate 76,222,805 downwards.
AGAGCAAAAGCGCAGTGGAAGCGTTTAAAATGTTTAATTTGCACCTAAAATAACCTTTTCTGTCTGCCTACGAATAATATTTTTTTTTTCTATACTTACCGTCATTGCCCCTGCAGCCAAAAGCAGATCGAACGTCCATCTTCTCCTATTTTGACAGTGCGCGTTCCCTCTTCATGTGCACATGTGCACTGCAATCAGGCTTCATCTGTATACACAGAATCGCAATGCTTCATCGTGCATTGCGATTCTGTGTTGGTAATGCGCATGTGTAGAGCAAGTCTAAATGCGCACTACGGATAAGAAAATGGGCATGTATAATGTAAAGTGTGAGGTAACGGCCCTGCAGCACTGTCTATGAAAAAAATGACTCAGGCTGCATGGGCGGATAGAGGAGAAAAAACCAGTGATTTTATAAATTAATTTTAAGTCGCTTCCGTAGTGCTTAGACTCTGCAAAATAGAATGTTTATATAACACAGCAAATTATTAACATAATTATTGTGATTGGGGTTTATGATTTACATTCACTTTAAGCAGCCAATCAGGATGCCTGTCCTGGGACTTGCATCGGAGCGTGCATCTGGCATCTGTAGGCACATTCGCTTTATTTCCCTTCACAGTTAAAGGAATTTTAATATGAAATCTTGCAAGATTATTGTGAAATCGCACAAGATCACAGTAAAGCAAAGTGTGAACGCAACACTGGTGATGCTGATTGGCTGTTTTTTCCCCCCTTGCAGATAACAGTAAATAGAGAATAAAGGATAACTGTACTTACTCACTCTGGGAAACTCAAGACAGTTGGAGGAAAAATATCTTCCTCTATTAGAAAAAATATTCATGTGATATAGTCAGCTTTTTATAGTTATACTTTATCACTTTTAGGTAATTTATTTATTTATTTATAAAATATTTTACCAGGAAGGTGACTAGAAAATAGCACCTGAACATCGCTATGTAAAAAAGAAAGATATTGAGCATATGGGTCGCACATCCCTTTAAGTGTTTTCAAATTTTCATTTGTACATAGGTTAGTGAGAACAGTTTTATAGAGAGCTTTTTTTCTCATTTTAATCCACTTGTTCTGTATTGTCTGAAGATTTTTTTTTTTCTGATGCCAGAATCCCTCACAAGTAGAACTTGTGCTATGTGCCAAGAATCTAACAGTTACAAGACAGATTGAATATAACTGAGAGTGACTCACATATCCCAGTTGTAACAAGGGGTGGGTTGAAATCAATTTAAATTCCACAATTTTTCAAGTTGTGTTGTGGTATTTACCTCAAGATAATTATTTTGTGAACGGGTTTATTGAATCTAGGCGACTAAAGAGAGCAATCAATTTGATTTGTTGCTGAATTAAAAACTTTATTCATAGGCACTTTTTAAAGAAAACGTAGTATACTTGAATTTATTTTACTTTGTCATTTTGTACATTTTGATCCAGTTCATGCGTTTGTTAGCCAACACTTGATATCAGTTAGGGACTGTAATGCTCGTGGGATATTCCTCTATCAAACCAAACTTGGCCAGTAGTCTTCTTATCCCAGCGTTAAAAGGACACTGAACCCAATTTTATTCTTTTGTGATTCGGATAGAGCATGAAATTTTAAGCAACTTTCTAATTTTCTCCTATTATCAATTTTTATTTGTTCTCTTGCTATCTTTATTTGAAAAAGAAGGCATATGAGTTTTTTTTGGTTCAGGACACCAATTTTTATTAGTGGATGAATAGTTATCCACTAATCAGCAAGGACAACCCAGATTGTTCACCAAAAATGGTCCGGCATCTAAACTTACATTCTTGCATTTCAAATAAAGATACCAAGAGAATAAAGAAAATTTGATAATAGGGGTAAATTAGATAGTTGTTTAAAATGTCATGCTCTATCTGAATCACAAAAGAAAAAAATTGGGTTCAGTGTCCCTTTAAGTGGAGTGATAGGAAATATCCCAGAGCAGAGAAAGTTTGTAAAATGAGGTAAGCAGTTCTCACAGTAGGCAGGGCAGTCCTTAGCGATAATAGTAAGGAAATTCGGCAGTATAGCAGTTCAGGGTAAAGCAATAGAAGAACCAGGAACAGGCAGGAGTCAGCAACAAAGGGAAATCCAGCAGTTAGGCAGGCAGAGTGGTCAGACAAGCAGAGTTCAGCAGCAGTATATCAATCCAGCAGTTTAGGGGTTAACAGGCAGAGTGGTCAGACAAGCAGAGTTCAGCAGCAGTATAACAAGCCAGCAGTTTAGGAGTTAACAGGCAGAGTTGTCAGACAAGGAGAGTTCAGCAGCAGTATATCAATCCAACAATTTAGGGGTAAACAGGCAGAGTGGTCAGACAAGCAGAGGTCAGCAACAATATAACAGTCCAGCATACAGTAACAATAACACCCAGGAGCGCACTAAGTAACACCTATACTTGGGCAGTGCATGTAAGCACTGCAGGTACTTACATAGGCGCTGATACACACAGGTGTACAGAGGAGCAGCATCCAGGATAAATCAGGCAGCGTGTGGTGATGACATCATCGCTGCACGCTCTGAAGCACCGGCTGCGTCTATGGCAATGACCATAGCAACGAGTCGCCACAGCCACGTCCATGGTAACAGAGAGAGCAAGTAGCGGAGCGGCAGTGGCGTGACAGTGACACATAAAATATCAGCATAACAATATGACATCTTTGCAGTCAATAGGTTTCAATTTACATCTAACAATATCATTCAAATTGTAGTATTTCAGTAGCAATTCAAATAGAAACACAACATACAGTAAAAATATTGGCATCAAATATGACACCTATGAAATTGCATTTTGTCTGAATCAAACAAGAAAAATAACCTGCATTTACATATTTTACAGTATAGTTTTTGCTATGATGGGGTGTTTACGCATGTGGGCAGTTATACATCTTGCAGTGTTGCATGTAGTCAGAATAATATGCTTACACAAAGAAAATTAGGTGTTGTTGGAAATTTAATTTTTTGTCTTGTTATTTGGTGCATTGTGGGTAAAAAATGTAAGATCTTATTAACTGTAGTAAACTTGTTAAAGTTGTACAATGTAGTACACGTCTATTTGTCATATAGCATGCTCGGTGTCAGTGGAGGCTCCTCCATTTGTGAAAAAAATGTATGCTGAATAAAATATAATTTTTCCAATAGCCCCCTATTGGAAAAATTATATTTTATTTTTAACCCCCAAAAATGTAAATACAGATTTAAAAAAAATAAAAAAAACATAATTTATGCTTACCTGATAAATTTATTTCTCTTGTAGTGTATCCAGGCAACGGATCATCCATTACTTATGGGATATTCTACTTCCCAATAGGAAGTTGCAAGAGGATCACCCACAGCAGAGCTGCTATATATCTCCTCCCCTCACTGCCATATCCAGTCATTCGACCGAAACAAGACGAGAAAGGAGAAACCATAGGGTGCAGTGATGACTGTAGTTTAATTAAAATTTAGACCTGCCTTAAAAGGACAGGGCGGGCCTTGGACTGGATACACTACAAGAGAAATTAATTTATCAGTTAAGCATAAATTATGTTTTCTCTTGTTAAGTGTATCCAGTCCAAGGATCATCCATTACTTATGGGATACCAATGCCAAAGCTAAAGTACACGGATGATGGGAGGGACAAGGCAGGATTAAACAGAAGGAACCACTGCCTGAAGAACCTTTCTCCCAAAAACAGCCTCCAAAGAAGCAAAAGTATCAAATTTGTAAACTTTTGAAAAGGTGTGAAGCGAAGATCAAGTCGCAGCCTTGCAAATCTGTTCAACAGAGGCATCATTTTTAAAGGCCCAGGTGGAAGCCACAGCTCTAGTAGAATGAGCTGTAATCCTTTCAGGGGGCTGCTGTCCAGTAGTCTCATAGGCTAAGCGAATTATGCTCCGAAGCCAAAAGGAAAGAGAGGTTGCCGAAGCTTTTTGACCTCTCCTCTGTCCAGAGTAAACGACAAACAGGGAAGATGTTTGGCGAAAATCTTTAGTAGCTTGTAAGTTAAACTTCAAGGCATGGATTACGTCCAGATTATGTAAAAGACGTTCCTTCTTTGAAGAAGGATTAGGACACAATGATGGAACAACAATCTCTTGATTGATATTCTTGTTAGAAACCACCTTAGGTAAAAACCCAGGTTTGGTACGCAGAACTACCTTATCTGCATGAAAAATCAGATAAGGAGAATCACATTGTAAGGCAGATAGCTCAGAGACTCTTCGAGCCGAGGAAATAGCCATCAAAAACAGAACTTTCCAAGATAAAAGTTTAATATCAATGGAATGAAGGGGTTCAAACGGAACTCCTTGAAGAACTTTAAGAACCAAGTTTAAGCTCCATGGGGGAGCAACAGTTTTAAACACAGGCTTAATTCTAACCAAAGCCTGACAAAATGCCTGGACGTCTGGAACCTCTGCCAGACGCTTGTGCAAAAGAATAGACAGAGCAGAAATCTGTCCTTTTAAAGAACTAGCTGATAATACTTTGTCGAAACCCTCTTGGAGAAAGGACAATATCCTAGGAATCCTAACCTTACTCCATGAGTAATTCTTGGATTCACACAAATAAAGATATTTACGCCATATCTTATGGTAGATTTTCCTGGTGACAGGCTTTCGTGCCTGTATTAAGGTATCAATGACTGACTCGGAGAAGCCACGCCTTGATAGAATCAAGCGTTCAATCTCCATGCAGTCAGTCTCAGAGAAATTAGATTTGGATGATTGAAAGGACCTTGTATTAGAAGGTCCTGCCTCAGAGGCAGAGTCCATGGTGGAAAGGATGACATGTCCACTAGGTCTGCATACCAGGTCCTGCGTGGCCACGCAGGCGCTATCAGAATCACTGATGTTCTCTCCTGCTTGATTTTGGCAATCAGTCGAGGGAGCAGAGGAAACGGTGGAAACACATAAGCCAGGTTGAAGAACCAAGGAGCTGCTAGAGCATCTATCAGCATCGCTCCCGGGTCCCTGGACCTGGATACGTAACAAGGAAGCTTGGCGTTCTGACGAGACGCCATGAGATCCAGTTCTGGTTTGCCCCAACGATGGATCAGTTGAGCAAACACCTCCGGATGGAGTTCCCACTCCCCCGGATGAAAAGTCTGACAACTTAGAAAATCCGCCTCCCAGTTCTCTACACCTGGGATGTGGATTGCTGACATGTGGCAAGAGTGAGACTCTGCCCAGCGAATTATCTTTGAGACTTCTAACATCGCTAGGGAACCTCTGGTTCCCCCTTGATGGTTGATGTAAGCCACAGTCGTGATGTTGTCCGACTGAAATATGATGAACCTCAGGGTTGCTAACTGAGGCCAAGCTAGAAGAGCATTGAATATTGCTCTTAACTCCAGAATATTTATTGGGAGGAGTTTCTCCTCCTGAGCCTTCAGGGAGTTCCAGACTGCGCCCTAACCTAGAAGGCTGTCATCTGTTGTTACAATCGTCCAATCTGGCCTGCGAAAGGTCATACCCTTGGACAGATGGACCCGAGAGAGCCACCAGAAAAGAGAATCTCTAGTCTCTTGATCCAGATTTAGTAGAGGGGACAAATCTGAGTAATCCCCATTCCACTGACTTAGCATGCATAATTGCAGCGGTCTGAGATGCAGGCGCGCAAATGGCACTGTGTCCATTGCCGCTACCATTAAGCCGATTACTTCCATGCACTGAGCCACTGACGGACGTGGAATGGAATGAAGAACACGGCAAGCATTTAGAAGTTTTGATAACCTGGACTCCGTCAGGTAAATTTTCATCTCTACAGAATCTATAAGAGTCCCTAGGAAGGTGACTCTTGTGATTGGGGATAGAGAACTCTTTTCCACGTTCACTTTCCACCCATGTGACCTCAGAAATGCCAGAACTATCTCTGTATGAGACTTGGCAATTTGAAAGCTTGACGCCTGTATCAGGATGTCGTCTAGATACGGAGCCACCGCTATGCCTCGCGGTCTTAGAACCGCCAGAAGTGAGCCCAGAACCTTTGTAAAAATTCTCGGGGCTGTGGCCAACCCGAAGGGAAGAGCTACAAATTGGTAATGCCTGTCTAGAAAGGCAAACCTTAGGAACCGATGATGATCTTTGTGAATCGGTATGTGAAGGTAGGCATCCTTTAAGTCCACTGTGGTCATGTACTGACCCTCTTGGATCATGGGTAGGATGGTCCGAATAGTTTCCATTTTGAATGATGGAACTCTGAGGAATTTGTTTAAGATATTTAGATCCAAGACTGGTCTGAAGGTTCCCTCTTTCTTGGGAACCACAAACAGATTTGAATAAAACCCCTGTCCCTGTTCCGTCCGCGGAACTGGATGGATCACTCCCATTACTAGGAGGTCTTGCACACAGCTTAGGAATGTCTCTTTCTTTATCTGGTTTGCTGATAACCTTGAAAGATGAAATCTCCCTTGTGGAGGAGAAGCTTTGAAGTCCAGAAGATATCCCTGAGATATGATCTCCAACGCCCAGGGATCCTGAACATCTCTTGCCCATGCCTGGGCGAAGAGAGAAAGTCTTCCCCCACTAGATCCGTTTCCGGATAGGGGGCCGTTCCTTCATGCTGTCTTGGGGGCAGCAGCAGGTTTTCTGGCCTGCCTGCCCTTGTTCCAGGCCTGGTTAGGTTTCCAGGCCTGTCTGGAATGAGCAACAGTTCCCTCTTGTTTTGAAGCGGAGGAAGTTGATGCTGCACCTGCCTTGAAATTTCTAAAGGCACGAAAATTAGACTGTTTGGCCTTTGATTTGGCCCTGTCCTGAGGAAGGGTATGACCCTTGCCTCCAGTAATGTCAGCAATAATTTCCTTCAAGCCAGGCCCGAATAAGGTCTACCCCTTGAAAGGAATGTTGAGTAACTTAGACTTTGAAGTCACGTCAGCTGACCAGGATTTAAGCCATAGCACCCTACGCGCCTGGATGGCGAATCCGGAATTCTTAGCCGTTAGTTTAGTCAAATGAACAATGGCATCAGAAACAAATGAGTTAGCTAGCTTAAGCGTTCTAAGCTTGTTAATAATTTCCTCCAATGGAGCTGAATGGATGGCCTCTTCCAGGGCCTCAAACCAGAATGCAGCCGCAGCAGTGTCAGGCACAATGCATGCAAGGGGCTGCAAAATAAAACCTTGTTGAATAAACATTTCATTTCAATTTTTTATCCATTGGATCTGAAAAAGCACAACTGTCCTCAACCGGGATAGTGGTACGCTTTGCTAAAGTAGAAACTGCTCCCTCCACCTTAGGGACCGTCTGCCATAAGTCCCGTGTAGTGGCGTCTATTGGAAACATTTTTCTAAATATAGGAGGTGGGGAAAAGGGCACACCGGGTCTATCCGACTCTTTACTAATAATTTCTGTAAGCCTTTTAGGTATAGGAAAAACGTCAGTACACACCAGCACCGCATAGTATCTATCCAGCCTACACAATTTCTCTGGAATTGCAACTGTGTTACAGTCATTCAGAGCAGCTAATACCTCCCCAAGCAATAAACGGAGGTTCTCAAGCTTAAATTTAAAATTAGAAATCTCTGAATCAGGTTTCCCCGAGTCAGAGATGTCACCCACAGAATGAAACTCTCCGTCCTCATGTTCTGCATACTGTGACGCAGTATCAGACATGGCTCTTACAGCATTTGCGCGTTCTGTATCTCTCCTAACCCCAGAGCTATCGCGCTTGCCTCTTAATTCAGGCAATCTAGATAATACCTCTGACAGGGTATTATTCATGATTGCAGCCATGTCCTGCAAGGTAATCGCTATGGTGGTCGTCTTTCAGCCTTTCTTACCTTGGCCATGTCTCTGAGTATTGCACACCTTGTGCTTTTGGGCACTCCAGTGATGTTGCAGCTCTGAAATATGGCCAAACTGGTGGCAAGTGGCATCTTGGCAGCTGCACGCTTGACTTTTCTCAGTTCATGGGCAGTTATTTTGCGCCTTGGTTTTTCCACACGCTTCTTGCGACCCTGTTGACTATTTTGAATGAAACGCTTGATTGTTCGATGATCACGCTTCAGAAGCTTTGCAATTTTAAGAGTGCTGCATCCCTCTGCAAGATATCTCACTATTTTTGACTTTTCTGAGCCTGTCAAGTCCTTTTGACCCATTTTGCCAAAGGAAAGGAAGTTGCCTAATAATTATGCACACCTGATATAGGGTGTTGATGTCATTAGACCACACCCCTTCTCATTACAGAGATGCACATCACCTAATATGCTTAATTGGTAGTAGGCTTTCGAGCCTATACAGCTTGGAGTAAGACAACATGCATAAAGAGGATGATGTGGTCAAAATACTCATTTGCCTAATAATTCTGCACTCCCTGTAGAGGCTTAATCGCACAGGCTGAACTGTGCGAGTGGGGACGTGTTCAGTTCAGCCTGTGCTCTGATACGCTGTGCCGTATATGTCATCATGGGCATGAGGCTCCTCCCCCTCAACTGCGCAAACAACTCAGTGTGGAGATAGCCGTTGAGTGGAGAGTAGCGAGACAGAGAGGCTGCAGAGAGAGCTCCTTGAGAATTTAAAAATTTAAGAATAGATCCGTAATCCGTTATTTTAATCTTCTAAATATCTGACAGTATTGGGAGTGGAGGAACTTGGGCAGAATTTTGTTTAATAAAAAACTAGCTCCTAAATTTGAGAGATGCTGCTGCCTGCTTCCCTGGGGCCCTGAAGTTAGTTAGTCTCAGAGTCACAGTGACAGAAAGACTTAGTTTTACTAAGTTGTCTTTGAATTAGCAGAAAGTACTTAGACAGATTAGAGTAGGAGTCTAGGACTAGGGAGTGCCAGTGGAGGAACTTGGGAAGAAAAATATATTTTTTTAAATTCTTAATCTTCTGAGAGAGGCTGCCCAGTGACCAGAAAAGAGAATTAGCAGAGTAGGGAGTGAAGGAATTTGGGAATATTTTTTTTTAAAAAAAATTTGCATTAATAATTTCTGATTCTGAGAGGGTCTGCTGTTCTGCTGATACTATATAGGCACTGGCAGTAAACCTGCATATTTTAAATGTTTTATTTTATCCCTACTGAGCTATATTAACTGTATTATTATTATAAATTATTATTATATTATCAGAGTTATATTACCTACAAGTTATATATTTGATAACAACCGCAAAACTACTTGTCTACTAGTTTCATATTTTATAACAGCTGCAAAGCTACTTACCCACAAGTTGTATATTTTATAACTGCTGCAAAGCTACTTACCCACAAGTTATATATTTGATAACAACCGCAAAACTACTTGCCTAGAAGTTTTACATTTTATAACAGTTGCAAAGCTACTTACTTACAAGTTGTATATTTTATAACAGCTGCAAAGCTACTTACCTACAAGTTATATATTTGATAACAACCGCAAAACTACTTACCTACAATTTTTATATTTTATAACAGCTGCAAAGCTACTTACCTACAAGTTCTATATTTGATAACAACCGCAAACTACTTGCCTACTAGTTGAATATTTTATAACAGCTGCAAAGCTACCTACCTACAAGTTATATATTTGATAACAGCACAACTACTTGCCTTCAAGTTGTATATTTTATAGCTGCAAAGCTACTTACCTACAAGTTGTATATTTTATAACAGCTGCAAAGCTACTTACCTACAAGTTATATATTTGATAACAACAACCGCAAAACTACTTGCCTACTAGTTTTAGTAGTTGACTGTTGACGGCTGTCACGGCTTCTGCCTTCTGTAATTATACTAGTTAAAAGTATTTTAGTTTAGAATTATTAGCAGATTGCAGTGAGTCTCAGAGTTGTTAAAACAATTATATATATTATAACAGCAAAGCTACTTACCTACAAGTTATATATTTGATAACAACAGCTAAGCTACTTGCCTACAAGTTGTTCCAAAAAACCTGCTGGTTCATTTGCGGGGTGTGGCTTTCTCAAAAAGGGGTGTGGCTTTCTCAAAGGGGGTGTGGCTTTCTCAAAGGGGTTTGGCTTTCTCAAAAGGGGCGGGGTCTTGTGCACCACCATCTTAAAAATTCACCAGCCGCCACTGCTTGTGTGCGACAAATAAATTAGAACACAAATCAATTTGACAAGGAAATAATTGCACAAAAGGTATATTATTAATTCACAAATTTCAGTCAATCAGAAAACAGTTTTCACACAGCTTTCAAATATATTTTTTGACTTTTCTTTTTTTTATTGAAAAATAAGTGTTTAATGTAACAATATTATTGCCATCATTTAAAAAAGTCAAAAAATCCAAATATGTTATTGACAAACATCTTATTAAGACATTATAAATATAGACAAAATCATTCCCTTATACTTGTTTACTCTTAGGACTTGAAATTATATACCCTAAAATGAATAAAATTACTTATTGATTGACCAAACCCTTAATAGTTTTCAACTAGTATATAAAGTTTAGTTACATTTCTGACCTTTGTTCGAAATTATACCTAAAGGAGAAAATATAGATCAAAACAGAAAAAACTATCACTAGGTATAAAATATAAGCTAGTTGGAGTCCTCCACAAACAACTGAGTTATTTATATCTCTGTTTCCCAGGCTATGGGGGATATTAATCAAAGGTCTGGCGGACCTGATCTGACAGTGCAGATCAGGTTCGCCAGACCTCGCTGAATGCGGAGAGCAATACGCCGCCCCCTGCAGATTCGCGGCCAGCAGGGAGGTGTCAATCAATTTTGCCCAGAGTTGATTTATTTTGGGACAGTCCCACAAACAGTGTTTCAATTAGGGGTCTGATATAATGCATTTAATTAAATTGTTTCTACATTTAAGCCATTTGGAGGCCTTCTTGGGAGTGATATAAAATCGATTAATTTGATCTCTGACTCTCTGAAATATGAATCTAGTGTAACTTCTTTAAAGTTATTAAAGCTGCTTGTAACTTCTTCTAGAGTTAGTTGAATAGATGTTTCTTTCTGCCAGGCCTCTATTGATTTTAATATTACATTTTTGCTTGAATCCAACAGATCTTTGTATATTGCTGAGTAGGTAAATTTTCCTTTTTTAAACCATTCAATTGTTTTAGCACAACAGTGAATCTTATTCCCGGATATGACTTCACTATATCTGATATAGAATGTAAAATTTGTAGGTAGGGTGTTATTTGTATTTGTTTAATGTCTAGCAAATCTATTTTCCTAAGGTTGATATTAAATATTTTAGATTTTAAGCCAGGGTAAAATATGGGATTATTTCTTATAGGAAGATCCTTGATATGGGATTTTTCAGATTTTATGGATTTTGTGCCAAGCTTTTAATACCCCTTCATACATAATATTGGTGTGAATCTGTAAATGGATCTCTTTCCATTCTAAGTGTAATAATATTCCAGTAGTAAGATCTTCTAGAGAAAGGTTGTCTATCAGACTATCTGTAAAGTGTTCTGTGTTAATAAGATAATCTACTGCCACCTTAGCCAGTGCAGCCAAGTTATATAGATAGATATCCGGTACTCCTAAATCGCCCCTAACAAAAGGTTGTTGGAGTTTTTTGAGACTGATGCAGATTTTTTTTTTTTGATTTTTCAAATTCATCATCATGGACTTGTTAGAATTCTACTTTTCCCTTTTACCGGTGAAATTTCTTGGCTGTTTATATGACGTTTTAATTTGAAGATTATCGTGCATGCTGATTTAGGATGTTAAAAGTTTAGTTTTTTTTATTTAAAATGTTTTAAATTATAGTTCAAATTATACTATTAAACCTTGAAATGTAAATACATTGGTAAATATGACAATTTAAAGGATTATTTATGATTTTAATTAAGTGTTTGGAGATTAAACCTGTTAAATATAAATTGATATGAAATCATTAATTGCATAAGTCTATATTAATGGTTAAGTTAAGTAAAAAAAAAAAAAAAAGAAGACTTCAAAGTATCATCAAATTGAATTAAGGAGCTGTCATGGTTTATTTGTTTTTAGCTAAACATCTTTTGCTACCATGAAAATCATTTTGAAAACTGAGAAAATCCTGTGATACCCTTGTTGTATATATTTTGTTTTATTTAAATGTTTGTTTGTTTGTTTGTTTTTTTTTGTTTGTTTTTGGGGGGATCAAATTCAAACAGTAATTTTTCTTACTGAGTTGAAAAGCTTTGAAAGTAATGAGAGGTACCCAACCTGCTATTTTATGTTTTTGCGCACAAATTCATACTGATTGAATAGGTACCATAATTGGAGACAAGAATTTGTACAATTTGTGCAATACTAAAATGCTGGAACACATTAAAGCCTTTTCTTATTGCCCTTTAAGGTCATTACATTGCATGCTATATAATCAATACTAGTTAAATGACTAAAAAAACATATTTGTAATATCACATTCAGTGACATTTGCAGAAATTTTATTGGGGGCAGATCCCAGGAGTCAGGAGTAATCCATTACTATACGATCCACTAAGCTGCGCAGCGCTTGAAAAAGACTGTGACCAGATGAAACGCATCAAAGAAGTTTGTCCCTCACAGGTACTCAGAGTGGTGCAAGGTTAAATAAATCCGGATCTCCACTTTCAAGAATAGCAGCACAACTTAGCAGAGAATATATTAACGGATTACTCCTGACTCCTGCAATGCACTACTGAGAGGAAGCTTTCTTTTATTCTATGCCTACTGAGTAGCTTTTTATATCAAATTAAATTAAATCTACAGTACATGCTTCGGTCTTTATGTTTATTTTCTGTGCTCTTTATGGGGGGAGTCACAGAAAACACTACCCTATACAGTAAGAAGCATACAACTTTAAAGCAGTACTATTCTACTCCATGAGGGTTGATTCTATGGAACTGTCTCAGTGACTTTATCGTCTAAACCTGTGGGGAAGAGCTGCTATTGATCTTTATCTGCTTTTAAATACTTTTTTCTCACATAATGCTGAAAAACAATAAACACAACTATAAAACGTAGGTAAGAAACCTGTAAAATTATTTATATCTATGTAATTGCAAAGTATTTCCCATAAAAAGCAAGTGCTTATGTTAAGATATAAGGAGCCATGTTCGGGGGGGGGGGGGGCAGTAGACATTTGCCACATTTTAGCCCCTCCTCCAGACACCCATAGTCACATACATCAATGTCTGCCTGTCCTTGATGAATATCTTCCTTACCGAATTGTGTTTATGATAGTATTAAATATCAAATATGCCATCAGGACTCACCTATGAACTGTTTTTTTTTTATATTTAACTTTTCTAAATGTTGTTAATTAAAAATATCTGTAAAATTGGATAGTAACAAATATGACCAAATCATACACATTTGACCAATTTAGCAATAAATTTACTGTGTCCTTAGGAATATTGTTGTGTTCCCGCCAATGTAATATTCACCATCAATTACATCTGTCCATATTTATGAATTGAAGTAATGAGCTATTATATTATTGTCTTTTTAACCTTGGACCTCAGAGCATTTTGTTTTAGCAAATGTTGTAAAGTTATTGTATCTATATGCAAACAGTATAGGTTGCACCAAGGAATATGCTACAATTTTATAAATAAATTATGATTAAATATACTGAATGTGACAACCTGGTCAAGCCTTTTAAGGAAACAAATGAATGCACAGCAGTGTTTGGACCATTTACTTGTCTGTATAAATTGTTCTCTTTTCCAGACATTACATATCACATTGCACAGTGACTTTAAAAAAGCATTCCCTATGTGCTGTGATCTGCCTTTGATTATTATATATTCATGTTACTATAGCAAGATACATATCTTACAATCGTATGACTCTTCCAGCTAGGGGCTAATTTTGTTCTAGGCCAAATAGGCCTGTGTCTAGGGCAATGTGTTTTAAGAGGGGCAGTATATTTTTAGAGGCATTATTCCTTCCCACTCCTCTTCTTCCAAATGTTTCATTTAATATTTTTTTTTTTAGAAATCTGTGATCCCTGATTATTTAGTGGGGTTTCATGACCCCTCAATGTGTCCATGGCCTCAAGTAATAAGTAATATTATGAGCAAAAATGATTTATATTTGACATTTTTATGGGCAGCAGATTTCCTGGCTCCTAGGGCAGCACAAAAGCTAGACATGCGACTGGTGCCACCTGCTCCTAGGGTGGTAACTAGCCATAGAAATAGCTATTAAGCTATATTTCCAAGTTGTGTGCTTCTCTCTTTTTGTATATGCAAATTATGATCATGAAGGAAGTCTCCCTAAGTCAGGATCAGACTAATATACTACAGGAAAGTTCTTCTCTGCAAAAAGGAAGGAATGAGGGAAGGAAGGAGGGAGGGAGGGAAGGAAGGAAGGAGGGAGGGAAGGAAGGAGGGAGGGAGGGAGGCAAGGAAGGAAGGAAGGAAGGAGGGAGGGAGGGAGGGAAGGAGGGAAGGAAGGAGGGAGGGAGGGAGGGAAGGAAGGAAGGAAGGAAGGAAGGAGGGAGGGAAGGAAGGAGGGAGGGAGGGAAGGAAGGAGGGAAGGAAGGAAGGAAGGAGGGAGGGAGGGAAGGAAGGAAGGAAGGAGGGAAGGAGGGACGGAGGGGGGGGGTTGAGGGAAGCTTATAGGACCCTCAATTCCCCCTGTATTTGTCTGTAAAATTTTGTCTTTTATTGTATTGTTTGTCCGTTGTACTTTTATCTTTGTACCCAAGGACAGTGCTGAGGAATCTGTTGGCGCTTTATAAATAAACAAAATGTATGCTTACCTGATAAATGTATTTCTTTCTTGACACGATGAGCCCATGGATCATCATTAGGTACTGTTGGGAATATCATTCCTGCCCAGCAGGAGGCATCAAAGAGCACCACAGCAAAGCTGTTAAATATCACCTCCCTTCTATTCCACTCCAGTCATTCGACCGAAGGAAAGGAGAGAAAGTGTCATGTCTGTACCTTTAATTGGGGTCTGAGCTTGTTTTTACCTCCAGCCTATATCTCTCTGTTCCACCTCTACTTCATTGCTTGGTATTTCTGGTTATTCAGTATGTTTACTGAGCTGCACGCTTGCACCTAGCTTTGGTAAATTTGGAGGAAATCAGTTTGTATATTTCTACTTGCTACCTATTCCTGGAGTCACGCATTCAGCACAGTTGTAACCTGCTTACACCTTGCCTCCTTAAAGCAACCGCTTAACCTCCGGGCTGAATTCACCTCTCACCGGTCCCCTCCGTGAGAATACGTTAGCAGCCTCGTTTTGGACACAACCGCTTCTCTGCTGTTACACACTGCACGGACTTCAACCAGCGTCTGTTTGTTGTGCGAACATTGCGCTATCCTTACAACTTTCTTTTCAAATAGTAAGTACCGGTCTTACTCACATACTAAGATTCCTCCTTAATTATATATATTCGAGTCTATATTTCACAACTTGATCTATTGTTATTTTATGCTAATAGGAAACAGCATAGATCGATCTCTTAGATTTCAAAGCCCTGCTTTCTACTAAATTCCTGTGTAAGTACATTTGGATCTATACTTGATACATTGTAGCAATTGTTACCTTTACCAAACTTGTGGCCTGGGAGGTTCTTTGTTACTAAAATAACGTTGTCAATCTTCTTACATGAGTTTGTTAATATATAAAAGCTGCCTAATGAATCCTACATGTTTAACAATAATATGCTAGAATTTATTAATAGCAACATCTATATGAAACAAATACTAACTTTATTTATGTGACAATTGATATTTATTTCTTATCTGCAAAAACAGATCCATTTCAAAACAGAACCATTACATAATACCAAGCCAGCATGGATCCTGCAGAATTAGCAACACATGTACACAATTTGTCTCAGAGGGTAGATCAATTAGGCAAAGGGTTAAGAGAACTACAGATACAAAATGAAACCCTAAGAACAGTTATTAAGGAAACACTGTCAGCAAAAACTACAGTTACTGAATCTTACCATGACCCTATAGTTAGCCCCCCTGAGAAATTCTATGGGGATAGATCCCAATTCCGCAGTTTCACTAATGCCTGTTGTCTTTTATTTGTTTTAAAACCTAGATCATATCCATCCTACTGATAAACAAAAGGTTCTCACAGTTATCTCATTTTTACGTGCTGAACCTAGGACTTGGACTAATTCTTTTTACGAGACAAATGACCCTATCCTTAATTCAATAGACTCATTTTTTGCTGCCATGGCACATCTGTACGAGGACCCTCAAAAACAGCTTACTGCAGAAAATAATCTGCGTGCCTTAAAACAACTAAAAAGACCAGTTGAAGACTATATAGCAGAGTTCAAGACCTGGTCTACAGATAGTGATTAGTGAATGGAACAACATTTCATAAAAAAATCAATATAGGTTAGGGTTATCAGATGCCATAAAGGACGAATTGGCTTGCACAGAAATGCCTGATTCGCTAGAGAATCTTATGACCCTTTCAATATCAATAGACAGGAGGCTACGTGAAAGGAAAAAGGAGAGGGGTAGCTTAGACACAGTTAGGTATAGACACTACACACCTTCCCCCCAACCCACAGCCAAGTCATCTGAAGAGCCAATGGAGGTTGGAGTTGACAGGGGACCATTATCTCCAGAAGAAAAGGCCAGAAGGAGACTACACAATCTGTGCCTCTATTGTAGTTCCAAGGGACATGGAATAAAAGACTGTACTGCATTGTCTAAAACCAATAAAGGTAAAAAGCAACAACCATAATCTTATTTAAATTCACATGTTCCAACCTCACACTTTTATTGTCTTTCTGTTCTCTTACAGTGGGAACATCAACAGATTAAAGGCGATGCCATCATAGATTCTGGTGCATCAGGTGTATTCATTGATACCTCTATTGTCATGAAAAATAAAATACCCAAATTTAAAAAAACTACTCCAGTTGTTTTGCGAGTTTTTGATGGAACACCCTCATTACATTGTCCCATCACTACACATACTATTCCATTAAAAGGTAACAACACAAGATGGTCATAGTGAATTTTTTTCTCTTCCCAATAGTCCTTGGGTTAAAGTGGTTACAGTTACATCAACCTCTGGTATATTGGGCAGATCTCTCTTTCACTTTTAACTCCAGCTATTGCAGGGAGAATTGTTTTTCTCAATCATCGTTAGCTCTAGTCACAGATATTAACATACCAAAATGCTATGAAGAGTACTATGACGTATTTAGTAAAAAGGAAGCAGAGACGCTTCTACCTTATAGGACCTATGACTGTCCTATCGAATTGATACCAGGGTCTCCTATCCCAGTAGGACACATATATCCGCTGTCTCAGCCTGAATTAAAAGACCTTAAAGAATACATAGATGAAAACCTTAGGAAGGGTTTTATAACCCCTTCAACGTCTCCCGCTGGAGCGGGTATGTTCTTTGTTAGGAACAAAGATAACACACTAAGACCCATCATAGACTATAGAGCTCTTAACAAAGTAACTAGGAAAAATAGGTACCCATTGCTTCTCATACCAGAGCTTATAGAAATATTAGCTTCTGCAAGAATATACACTAAATTGGACCTTAGGGGTGCCTATAATTTAGTTAGGATATGTAGTGGTGATGAGTGGTTAACCACTTTCCGGACCCGCTATAGTCTCTATGAGTACAAGGTCATGCCTTTTGGGCTTTGCAATGCCCCTGCGACCTTTCAATTCTTCATGAATGATATTTTCCATGATTTGCTAGATGTTTTTATGATCATTTACCTCAATGACATCTTGATATATTCAGAGTCCCTAGAAATTCACATTCAACATGTCAAAACTAAGGAGACATTTTTGCAAAACCTGAGAAGTGTATATTTCACACCACTGAATTATGTTTCCTTGGCTATAGAATCACACCACTGGGTATCCAAATGGAAGACAATAAGGTATCTGTAATCACAAATTGGTCAGTTCCAACTTCTAAAAAACTAGTTCACAAATTTATTGGCTTCTCGAATTTTTACCGCAAATTTATTAAGGGTTTCTCTTCTATTGTAAAGCCACTTACCAGGTTAACAGGAAAAAATACTAACGGCTAGATTTAGAGTTTGGCGGTAGCCGTCAAAACCAGCGTTAGAGGCTCCTAACGCTGGTTTTGGGCTACCGCTGGTATTTGTAGTCAGTCAGGAAAGGGTCTAACGCTCACTTTGCAGCCGCGACTTTTCCATACCGCAGATCCCCCTACGCCATTTGCGTATCCTATCTTTTCAATGGGATCTTTCTAACGCCGGTATTTAGAGTCTTGGCTGAAGTGAGCGTTAGAAATCTAACGACAAAAGTCCAGCCGCAGAAAAAAGTCAGTAGTTAAGAGCTTTTTGGGCTAACGCCGGTTTATAAAGCTCTTAACTACTGTGCTCTAAAGTACACTAACACCCATAAACTACCTATGCACCCCTAAACCGAGGCCCCCCCACATCGCCACCACTCTAATAAAAAATTTTAACCCCTAATCTGCCGACCGCACACCGCCGCCACCTACGTTATCCCTATGTACCCCTAATCTGCTGCCCCTAATACCGCCGACCCCTATAATATATTTATTAACCCCTAATCTGCCGCCCCCGCTATCACTGACCCCTGCATATTATTATTAACCCCTAATCTGCCGCTCCGTACACCGCCGCAACCTACGTTATCCCTATGTACCCCTAATCTGCTGCCCCTAACACCGCCGATCCCTATATTATATTTAACCCCTAATCTGCCACCCCCAACGTCGCCTCCACCTACCTACAATAATTAACCCCTAATCTGCCGACCGGATCTCACCGCTACTCTAATAAATGTATTAACCCCTAAAGCTAAGTGTAACCCTAACACTAACACCCCCCTAAATTAAATATAATTTAAATCTAACAAAATAAATTAACTCTTATTAAATAATTTATTCCTATTTAAAGCTAAATACTTACCTGTAAAATAAACCCTAATATAGCTACAATATAAATAATAATTATATTGTAGCTATTTTAGGATTAATATTTATTTTACAGGCAACTTTGTAATTATTTTAACCAGGTACAATAGCTATTAAATAGTTCATAACTATTTAATAGCTACCTACTTAAAATAATTACAAAATTACCTGTAAAATAAATCCTAATCCTGTAAAATATATCCTAATAAATATAATATAGGGGTCGGCGGTGTTAGGGTCAGCAGATTAGGGGTACATAGGGATAACATAGGTTGCGGCGGTGTACGGAGCGGCAGATTAGGGGTTAATAATAATATGCAGTGGTCAGCGATAGCGGGGGCGGCAGATTAGGGGTTAATAAGTGTAAGGTTAGGGGTGTTTAGACTCAGGGTACATGTTAGGGTGTTAGGTACACAGACTTAGGAAGTGTTTCCCCATAGGAAACAATGGGGCTGCGTTAGGAGCTTAACTCTGCTTTTTTGCAGGTGTTAGGTTTTTTTTCAGCTCAAAATGCCCCATTGTTTTCTATGGGGGAATCGTGCACGAGCACGTTTTTGAAGCTGGCCGCGTCCGTAAGCACCGCTGGTATTTAGAGTTGCAGTGGCGGTAAATATGCTATACGCTCCCTTTTTTGGAGCCTAACGCAGCCCTTCTGTGAACTCTAAATACCAGCGGTATTTAAAAGGTGCGGGGGAAAAAAAGCACGCGTAGCTAACGCACCCCTTTGGCCGCAGAACTCTAAATCTAGCCGTAAGTTTGTCTGGACTGACAAAGCTCAAAAAGCATTTCAGTTATTTAAGGAGAAATTTACAACAGTACCTATATTACATTTCCCAGACCATAATCTCCAATATATATTGGAAGTAGATGCCAGTGAGTATGCGGTAGGTGCCATTCTCTCACAGAGAAAATCTCATGATCTTCCAATAATCCTATAGCATACTTTCCCAGAACTATGTCAACATCTGAGTTAAACTACCCAATTGGGGAAAAAGAACTACTAGCGATTAAGACCTCGTTAGAGCATTGGAGGCATTTATTGTAAGGTACTGAAAAACCTATCATTATATTTACAGATCATAAAAACTTGGAATATTTACAAACTAACCACAACCTCTCTGCTAGACAGGTTTGTTAGAGCCTTTATTTTGCTAGATTCCATTATATCATAGTTCATCGTCCAGGATCTTGTAATGGGAAAGCAGATGCTCTTTCCCGATTACCTCCACCACCAACAGTCTCTACAGCTCCAAGCACCATCATTCCCAGACAACAAATTGTGGCCATGAACTCCACAACACACGAACAACTAAAAATTGCACAACTAAACGATCCCACTTTACCAAATAATCTCTTAGAGAAAGGAACAGATAATCTTTATTATTACAACAATCTACTATATGTACCTCCCTCTGAACAAGAAGATATCCTTCACATGGTTCATGATTCAGTTCTCACTGGGCATCCTGGAATAAAAAAGACAATACAACTCCTACAACGCTCATTTTGGTGGCCCAAGATGTCTCAGACAGTTATTAATTACATGGGATCTTGTCCAACTTGCATTCAAACAAAACCTCAAATCAAAAAACCTTATGGATTTCTTCTATCTCTGCCAGTACCGGAAAGACCTTGGGCAGAGGTGGCCATGGATTTTATTGTTGATCTACCAAAATCGTCAAATCAAACTACGATACTTGTAGTAGTTGATCATCTGACAAAGATGGCACATTTTATTCCATCACCTGGACTACCTACTGCTTCACAAACTGCTCAGCTCTTCTTATCTAATATAGTCAAATTACATGGTTTAACAAAATCCATAACCACAGATAGGGGGAGTCAATTCACTTCCAAGTTCTGGAAACAGCTTTGTTTATGTTTAGACATCACCCAAAGACTTAGTACGGCTTATCATCCCCAATCTAATGGGCAGACCGAAAGAGTGAACCAATGCCTGGAACAATACCTCAGAGTATATTGTTGTCATCAACAAAACAAATGGGTTGATTATCTTTCTTACGCTGAATTCTCATACAACACCACCATAAATGCATCTACCAAATGTTCGCCTTTTTATGCCAACTACGGTTACAACCCAACCTTCCATCCATTTCCGGACCGTCTCTCCAATTCGCCTAATGTTCAGGATCTCACTAATACTTTATCACAGATTCAAGACCAGTTAAAAGTTAACATCTTAAATGCTCAAACCACACAAAAGCATTATTATGATCGTAGACATCGTAAACCTCCAGCCTATCAAATTGGTGACAAGGTATGGTTGTCCACCAAAAATTTACGATTGCATACTCCATGTAGAAAACTTTCCTCTCTGTTTGTAGGACCGTATTCTATCAGTAAAGTGGTAAATGAAAATGCATTCACTTTAGATCTACCCCGTCATCTAAGGATTCATCCAACATTCCACATTTCCTTGTTGAAGCCATACCAACCAATCAGAGGAGTTCCTATTCCTTTAACACAATCTCCTGTCCGAGACCAACTAGAATATGAGGTGCAGGAGATCCTTGATTCCAGACGCCGTGGGCCACTTCTGGAATATCTCGTTCGTTGGAAGGGCTACTCTACTGATGAGGATTCCTGGGAACCCTCCACGAATCTTTCAGCTGATCGACTTGTCTCTGTCTTTTATGGTAGACATCCTGATCGACCCCGACCTTGAAACCCGGTGGGTTCTCTTTTGTGTGGTGGTACTGTCATGTCTGTACCTTTAATTGGGGCTGAGCTTGTTTTTACCTCCAGCCTATATCTTCCTGTTCCACCTTTACTTCATTGCTTGGTATTCCTGGTTATTCAGAATGTTTACTGAGCTGCACGCTTGTACCTAGCTTTGGTAAATTTGGAGGAAATCAGTTTGTATATTTCTACTTGCTACCTATTCCTGGAGTCACGCATTCAGCACAGCCGGAGTTCTAACCTGCTTACACCTTGCCTCCTGGAAGCAACCGCTTAACCTCTGGGCTGAATTCACCTCTCACCGGTCCCCTCCGTGAGAATACGTCAGCAGCCTCGTTTTGGACACAACCGCTTCTCTGCTATTACACGCTGCATGGACTTCAAGCAGCGTCTGTTTGTTGTGCGAACATTGCACTATCCTTACATCTTTCTTTTCAAATAGTAAGTACCGGTCTTACTCACATACTTAGATTCCTCCTTAAGTATATATATTCGAGTCTTGATTTCACAACTTGATCTATTGTTATTTAATGCTAATAGATCGATCTCTTAGATTTCAAAGCCCTGCTTTCTACTAAATTCCTGTGTAAGTACATTTGGATCTATACTTGATACATTGTAGCAATTGTTACCTTTTACCAAACTTGTGGCCTGGGAGTTTCTTTGTTACTAAAATAACGTTGTCAATCTTCTTACATGAGTTTGTTAATATATAAAAGCTGCCTAATGAATCCTACATGTTTAACAATAATATGCTAGAATTTATTAATAGCAACATCTATATGAAACAAATACTAACTTTATTTATGTGACAATTGATATTTATTTCTTATCTGCAAAAACAGATCCATTTCAAAACAGAACCATTACATAATACCAAGCCAGCATGGATCCTGCAGAATTAGCAACACATGTACACAATTTGTCTCAGAGGGTAGATCAATTAGGCAAAGGGTTAAGAGAACTACAGATACAAAATGAAACCCTAAGAACAGTTATTAAGGAAACACTGTCAGCAAAAACTACAGTTACTGAATCTTACCATGACCCTATAGTTAGCCCCCCTGAGAAATTCTATGGGGATAGATCCCAATTCCGCAGTTTCACTAATGCCTGTTGTCTTTTATTTGTTTTAAAACCTAGATCATATCCATCCTACTGATAAACAAAAGGTTCTCACAGTTATCTCATTTTTACGTGCTGAACCTAGGACTTGGACTAATTCTTTTTACGAGACAAATGACCCTATCCTTAATTCAATAGACTCATTTTTTGCTGCCATGGCACATCTGTACGAGGACCCTCAAAAACAGCTTACTGCAGAAAATAATCTGCGTGCCTTAAAACAACTAAAAAGACCAGTTGAAGACTATATAGCAGAGTTCAAGACCTGGTCTACAGATAGTGATTAGTGAATGGAACAACATTTCATAAAAAAATCAATATAGGTTAGGGTTATCAGATGCCATAAAGGACGAATTGGCTTGCACAGAAATGCCTGATTCGCTAGAGAATCTTATGACCCTTTCAATATCAATAGACAGGAGGCTACGTGAAAGGAAAAAGGAGAGGGGTAGCTTAGACACAGTTAGGTATAGACACTACACACCTTCCCCCCAACCCACAGCCAAGTCATCTGAAGAGCCAATGGAGGTTGGAGTTGACAGGGGACCATTATCTCCAGAAGAAAAGGCCAGAAGGAGACTACACAATCTGTGCCTCTATTGTAGTTCCAAGGGACATGGAATAAAAGACTGTACTGCATTGTCTAAAACCAATAAAGGTAAAAAGCAACAACCATAATCTTATTTAAATTCACATGTTCCAACCTCACACTTTTATTGTCTTTCTGTTCTCTTACAGTGGGAACATCAACAGATTAAAGGCGATGCCATCATAGATTCTGGTGCATCAGGTGTATTCATTGATACCTCTATTGTCATGAAAAATAAAATACCCAAATTTAAAAAAACTACTCCAGTTGTTTTGCGAGTTTTTGATGGAACACCCTCATTACATTGTCCCATCACTACACATACTATTCCATTAAAAGGTAACAACACAAGATGGTCATAGTGAATTTTTTTCTCTTCCCAATAGTCCTTGGGTTAAAGTGGTTACAGTTACATCAACCTCTGGTATATTGGGCAGATCTCTCTTTCACTTTTAACTCCAGCTATTGCAGGGAGAATTGTTTTTCTCAATCATCGTTAGCTCTAGTCACAGATATTAACATACCAAAATGCTATGAAGAGTACTATGACGTATTTAGTAAAAAGGAAGCAGAGACGCTTCTACCTTATAGGACCTATGACTGTCCTATCGAATTGATACCAGGGTCTCCTATCCCAGTAGGACACATATATCCGCTGTCTCAGCCTGAATTAAAAGACCTTAAAGAATACATAGATGAAAACCTTAGGAAGGGTTTTATAACCCCTTCAACGTCTCCCGCTGGAGCGGGTATGTTCTTTGTTAGGAACAAAGATAACACACTAAGACCCATCATAGACTATAGAGCTCTTAACAAAGTAACTAGGAAAAATAGGTACCCATTGCTTCTCATACCAGAGCTTATAGAAATATTAGCTTCTGCAAGAATATACACTAAATTGGACCTTAGGGGTGCCTATAATTTAGTTAGGATATGTAGTGGTGATGAGTGGTTAACCACTTTCCGGACCCGCTATAGTCTCTATGAGTACAAGGTCATGCCTTTTGGGCTTTGCAATGCCCCTGCGACCTTTCAATTCTTCATGAATGATATTTTCCATGATTTGCTAGATGTTTTTATGATCATTTACCTCAATGACATCTTGATATATTCAGAGTCCCTAGAAATTCACATTCAACATGTCAAAACTAAGGAGACATTTTTGCAAAACCTGAGAAGTGTATATTTCACACCACTGAATTATGTTTCCTTGGCTATAGAATCACACCACTGGGTATCCAAATGGAAGACAATAAGGTATCTGTAATCACAAATTGGTCAGTTCCAACTTCTAAAAAACTAGTTCACAAATTTATTGGCTTCTCGAATTTTTACCGCAAATTTATTAAGGGTTTCTCTTCTATTGTAAAGCCACTTACCAGGTTAACAGGAAAAAATACTAACGGCTAGATTTAGAGTTTGGCGGTAGCCGTCAAAACCAGCGTTAGAGGCTCCTAACGCTGGTTTTGGGCTACCGCTGGTATTTGTAGTCAGTCAGGAAAGGGTCTAACGCTCACTTTGCAGCCGCGACTTTTCCATACCGCAGATCCCCCTACGCCATTTGCGTATCCTATCTTTTCAATGGGATCTTTCTAACGCCGGTATTTAGAGTCTTGGCTGAAGTGAGCGTTAGAAATCTAACGACAAAAGTCCAGCCGCAGAAAAAAGTCAGTAGTTAAGAGCTTTTTGGGCTAACGCCGGTTTATAAAGCTCTTAACTACTGTGCTCTAAAGTACACTAACACCCATAAACTACCTATGCACCCCTAAACCGAGGCCCCCCCACATCGCCACCACTCTAATAAAAAATTTTAACCCCTAATCTGCCGACCGCACACCGCCGCCACCTACGTTATCCCTATGTACCCCTAATCTGCTGCCCCTAATACCGCCGACCCCTATAATATATTTATTAACCCCTAATCTGCCGCCCCCGCTATCACTGACCCCTGCATATTATTATTAACCCCTAATCTGCCGCTCCGTACACCGCCGCAACCTACGTTATCCCTATGTACCCCTAATCTGCTGCCCCTAACACCGCCGATCCCTATATTATATTTAACCCCTAATCTGCCACCCCCAACGTCGCCTCCACCTACCTACAATAATTAACCCCTAATCTGCCGACCGGATCTCACCGCTACTCTAATAAATGTATTAACCCCTAAAGCTAAGTGTAACCCTAACACTAACACCCCCCTAAATTAAATATAATTTAAATCTAACAAAATAAATTAACTCTTATTAAATAATTTATTCCTATTTAAAGCTAAATACTTACCTGTAAAATAAACCCTAATATAGCTACAATATAAATAATAATTATATTGTAGCTATTTTAGGATTAATATTTATTTTACAGGCAACTTTGTAATTATTTTAACCAGGTACAATAGCTATTAAATAGTTCATAACTATTTAATAGCTACCTACTTAAAATAATTACAAAATTACCTGTAAAATAAATCCTAATCCTGTAAAATATATCCTAATAAATATAATATAGGGGTCGGCGGTGTTAGGGGCAGCAGATTAGGGGTACATAGGGATAACGTAGGTTGCGGCGGTGTACGGAGCGGCAGATTAGGGGTTAATAATAATATGCAGTGGTCAGCGATAGCGGGGGCGGCAGATTAGGGGTTAATAAGTGTAAGGTTAGGGGTGTTTAGACTCAGGGTACATGTTAGGGTGTTAGGTACACAGACTTAGGAAGTGTTTCCCCATAGGAAACAATGGGGCTGCGTTAGGAGCTTAACTCTGCTTTTTTGCAGGTGTTAGGTTTTTTTTCAGCTCAAAATGCCCCATTGTTTTCTATGGGGGAATCGTGCACGAGCACGTTTTTGAAGCTGGCCGCGTCCGTAAGCACCGCTGGTATTTAGAGTTGCAGTGGCGGTAAATATGCTATACGCTCCCTTTTTTGGAGCCTAACGCAGCCCTTCTGTGAACTCTAAATACCAGCGGTATTTAAAAGGTGCGGGGGAAAAAAAGCACGCGTAGCTAACGCACCCCTTTGGCCGCAGAACTCTAAATCTAGCCGTAAGTTTGTCTGGACTGACAAAGCTCAAAAAGCATTTCAGTTATTTAAGGAGAAATTTACAACAGTACCTATATTACATTTCCCAGACCATAATCTCCAATATATATTGGAAGTAGATGCCAGTGAGTATGCGGTAGGTGCCATTCTCTCACAGAGAAAATCTCATGATCTTCCAATAATCCTATAGCATACTTTCCCAGAACTATGTCAACATCTGAGTTAAACTACCCAATTGGGGAAAAAGAACTACTAGCGATTAAGACCTCGTTAGAGCATTGGAGGCATTTATTGTAAGGTACTGAAAAACCTATCATTATATTTACAGATCATAAAAACTTGGAATATTTACAAACTAACCACAACCTCTCTGCTAGACAGGTTTGTTAGAGCCTTTATTTTGCTAGATTCCATTATATCATAGTTCATCGTCCAGGATCTTGTAATGGGAAAGCAGATGCTCTTTCCCGATTACCTCCACCACCAACAGTCTCTACAGCTCCAAGCACCATCATTCCCAGACAACAAATTGTGGCCATGAACTCCACAACACACGAACAACTAAAAATTGCACAACTAAACGATCCCACTTTACCAAATAATCTCTTAGAGAAAGGAACAGATAATCTTTATTATTACAACAATCTACTATATGTACCTCCCTCTGAACAAGAAGATATCCTTCACATGGTTCATGATTCAGTTCTCACTGGGCATCCTGGAATAAAAAAGACAATACAACTCCTACAACGCTCATTTTGGTGGCCCAAGATGTCTCAGACAGTTATTAATTACATGGGATCTTGTCCAACTTGCATTCAAACAAAACCTCAAATCAAAAAACCTTATGGATTTCTTCTATCTCTGCCAGTACCGGAAAGACCTTGGGCAGAGGTGGCCATGGATTTTATTGTTGATCTACCAAAATCGTCAAATCAAACTACGATACTTGTAGTAGTTGATCATCTGACAAAGATGGCACATTTTATTCCATCACCTGGACTACCTACTGCTTCACAAACTGCTCAGCTCTTCTTATCTAATATAGTCAAATTACATGGTTTAACAAAATCCATAACCACAGATAGGGGGAGTCAATTCACTTCCAAGTTCTGGAAACAGCTTTGTTTATGTTTAGACATCACCCAAAGACTTAGTACGGCTTATCATCCCCAATCTAATGGGCAGACCGAAAGAGTGAACCAATGCCTGGAACAATACCTCAGAGTATATTGTTGTCATCAACAAAACAAATGGGTTGATTATCTTTCTTACGCTGAATTCTCATACAACACCACCATAAATGCATCTACCAAATGTTCGCCTTTTTATGCCAACTACGGTTACAACCCAACCTTCCATCCATTTCCGGACCGTCTCTCCAATTCGCCTAATGTTCAGGATCTCACTAATACTTTATCACAGATTCAAGACCAGTTAAAAGTTAACATCTTAAATGCTCAAACCACACAAAAGCATTATTATGATCGTAGACATCGTAAACCTCCAGCCTATCAAATTGGTGACAAGGTATGGTTGTCCACCAAAAATTTACGATTGCATACTCCATGTAGAAAACTTTCCTCTCTGTTTGTAGGACCGTATTCTATCAGTAAAGTGGTAAATGAAAATGCATTCACTTTAGATCTACCCCGTCATCTAAGGATTCATCCAACATTCCACATTTCCTTGTTGAAGCCATACCAACCAATCAGAGGAGTTCCTATTCCTTTAACACAATCTCCTGTCCGAGACCAACTAGAATATGAGGTGCAGGAGATCCTTGATTCCAGACGCCGTGGGCCACTTCTGGAATATCTCGTTCGTTGGAAGGGCTACTCTACTGATGAGGATTCCTGGGAACCCTCCACGAATCTTTCAGCTGATCGACTTGTCTCTGTCTTTTATGGTAGACATCCTGATCGACCCCGACCTTGAAACCCGGTGGGTTCTCTTTTGTGTGGTGGTACTGTCATGTCTGTACCTTTAATTGGGGCTGAGCTTGTTTTTACCTCCAGCCTATATCTTCCTGTTCCACCTTTACTTCATTGCTTGGTATTCCTGGTTATTCAGAATGTTTACTGAGCTGCACGCTTGTACCTAGCTTTGGTAAATTTGGAGGAAATCAGTTTGTATATTTCTACTTGCTACCTATTCCTGGAGTCACGCATTCAGCACAGCCGGAGTTCTAACCTGCTTACACCTTGCCTCCTGGAAGCAACCGCTTAACCTCTGGGCTGAATTCACCTCTCACCGGTCCCCTCCGTGAGAATACGTCAGCAGCCTCGTTTTGGACACAACCGCTTCTCTGCTATTACACGCTGCATGGACTTCAAGCAGCGTCTGTTTGTTGTGCGAACATTGCACTATCCTTACATCTTTCTTTTCAAATAGTAAGTACCGGTCTTACTCACATACTTAGATTCCTCCTTAAGTATATATATTCGAGTCTTGATTTCACAACTTGATCTATTGTTATTTAATGCTAATAGATCGATCTCTTAGATTTCAAAGCCCTGCTTTCTACTAAATTCCTGTGTAAGTACATTTGGATCTATACTTGATACATTGTAGCAATTGTTACCTTTTACCAAACTTGTGGCCTGGGAGTTTCTTTGTTACTAAAATAACGTTGTCTATCTTCTTACATGAGTTTGTTAATATATAAAAGCTGCCTAATGAATCCTACATGTTTAACAATAATATGCTAGAATTTATTAATAGCAACATCTATATGAAACAAATACTAACTTTATTTATGTGACAATTGATATTTATTTCTTATCTGCAAAAACAGATCCATTTCAAAACAGAACCATTACAGAAAGGAAGCAACAAGGTGCAGAGGTGTCTGAAGTTTATAAAATACTAACAACCTGTCTAAATAACAGGGCAGGCCATGGACTCATCATGTCAAGAAAGAAATAAATTTATCAGGTAAGCATAAATTTTGTTTTCTTTCTAATGACACGATGAGTCCATGGATCATCATTAATTACTGTTGGGAATCAATACCCAAGCTAGAGTACACAGATAAGGGAGGGACAAGACAGGGAACCTAAATGGAAGGCAGCGCTGCTTGAAGAACCTTTCTCCCAAATACAGCCTCAGCTGAGGCAAAAGTATCAAATTTATAGAATTTTGAAAAAGTGTGAAGAGAGGACCAAGTTGCAGCCTTGCAAATCTGTTCCATATAAGCTTCATTTTTGAATGCCCATGAGGAAGCAACAGCCCTTGTGGAATGAGCCGTAACTCTCTCTGGAGGTTGCTGTCCAGCAGTTTCATAGGCAACACGTATGATACTCTTCAGTCACAAAGATAGAGAAGTAGCCGTAGCTTTCTGACCCTTAAGTTTTCCAGAGAAAACCACAAGCAAGGCAGAAGACTGATAAAAATCCTTAGTCACCTGTAAATAAAATTTTAGTGCACGTACCACGTCCAGATTGTGCAGAAGCTGTTCCTTCTGAGAAGAAGGATTAGGACACAAAGAAAGAACAACAATCTCCTGAATAATGTTCTGGTCAGAAACTACTTTAGGGAGAAACCCTAATTTGGTACGTAAAACTACCTAATCCGAATGAAAAATATGGTAAGGATACTCATACTGTAACGCCATTAGCTCTGACACTCTACGAGCAGATGAAATAGCAACAAGAAACAAAACTTTCCAAGATAACAACTTAATATCTAAGGAATGCATAGGATCAAACAGAGCCCCTTGAAGAACTTTAAGAACTAAATTAAGACTCCAAGGAGGAGTAACTGGTTTGAACACAGGCCTGATCCTGACCAAGGCCTGACAAAACGATTGCACGTCTGTGGTACGTCCGCCAGACATTTATGTAACAATATAGACAAGGCAGATATTTGACCCTTTAGGGAACTTGCTGATAATCCCTTTTCCAAACCTTCTTGGAGAAAGGACAGAATTCTAGGAATACGAACTCTACTCAAAGAGTAGCCCTTGGATTCACACCAGTATAGATATCCTAGTCACAGGTTTACAAGCCTGAATCATGGTCTCAATGACCAATTCCAAAAATCCACTCTTGGATAAAATTAGTTTCAGAGAAACAAGATTTGGATGAAAGAAGGGTCCTTAAAGTAGAAGATCCTTTCTCAAAGGAAGTCTCCAAGGTGGAAGAGATGACATGTCCACCAGGTCTGCATACCAAATCCTGCAAGGCCATGCCGGTGTAAGGAAATAGGTATGCAAGACTAAAATTCAAAGGTACTGTCAGAGCGTCTATCAGTACAGCCTGAGGGTTCCTTGACCTCGACCCATTCCACAGAAGCTTGGCATTCTGCCAAGAAGTCATGAGATCCAATTCCGACTGACCCAATTTAAGAATTAGGCTGGAAAACACATCTGGATGGAGTTCCCACTCCCCCGGCTGAAAGGTCTGCTTGCTTAGGAAGTCCGCCTCTCAGATGTCCACTCCTGGAATGTGGATTGCCAACAGAAAGCAATTGTAAGTCTCCGCCCACTGAATGATCTTGGCGACCTCTGTCATGGCCAAGGAACTCTGAGTTCCTCCCTGACAGGTGATGTAAGCCACAGAGGTCATATTATCCAACTGGAACCTGATGAACCGGGCCGAAGCTAACTGAGGCCAGGCCAGGAGAGCATTGAAGATTGCTCTCAATTACAGAATGTTTATGGGTAGAACAGACTCCGACCGAGTCCATGTTCCCTGAGCCCCAAACTGCTCCCCATACCAGAAGGCTGGCATCTGTTGTCACAATCACCCAGGAAGATCTGCAAAAGCAGATTTAATGGGAGGGATGATCCTGAGACAACGACCAAAGTAGAGATCCCTTGTCTCCTGCTCCAGCTGTAATCGCGGAGACAGATCTGTATAATCTCCGTTCTTCTGCCTGAGGATGATTTAATGCAGAAGTCTGAGGTGGAAATGGGTGAACGGGATGATGTCCAGTCCCGCTATCAGCTCAATTACCTTAACCCACTGAGCCACTGATGGCTGAGGAGAGGACTGAAGTGCTAGGCAAGAACTGAAAAACTTTGATTTCCTGACTTCTGTTAGAAAAATTTTCCTTGATGAGGAGTCTATTAGGATTCTTAAGAAAACTACCCTTGTAGTTGGAATCCATCTGTGAGACCGCAGGAAAGATAACATTTCCGCATGTGATCTTGCTTCTAGAAAGTAAGGCACCGGAACTAGAATATCATCCAGATAAGGTGCCACTGCAATGTCCCACACGGAGCACCGCCAGCAGGGATCCTAGAACCTTTGAGAAAATTCTGGGAGCTGTGGCAAGACCGAATGGAAGAGCCACAAACTGAAAGTGTTTGTCTGGAAATGCAAACCTTAGAAACTTCTGAAGGTCCCTGTGGATGGGAAAAAGCAGGTATGCATCCTTTAAATCCACAGTGGTCCTAAATTGACCCTCTTGGACCAGAGAAAAAATGGAACAAATAGTTTCCATCTTGAAGGACGGCACTCTGAGAAACTTGTTTAGATTTTTGAGATCTAAAATTGTTCTGAAGATTCCCTCCTTCTTGGGAACCATGAAGAGATTGGAATAGAATCCCAGACCTTGTTCCTGCATTGGAAAAGGAACAATCACTCCCAGGTTGGAGAGGTCCTGTACATAGTGTAAGAACGCCTCTCCTTTTGTCTGGTCTACAGATAATCTTGAAAGCAGAAACCTGCCTCTGGGAGGAAAATTCTTGAACTCTAGTTTGTATCCCTAGGACACTATGTCCACTGCCCAGGGGTCTTGAACATCTCGAACCCAAGCCTGAGTGAAGAAGGAAAGCCTTCCCCCCACAAGATCCAGTCCCTTTTGTTAGCTTCTCTTATCCTGAGGGAGAAGATGGCCCTTTGCTCCCGTAATATCAGAGATTATTTCCATCAAGCCTGGTCCAACAAAGTCTTTCCCTTGTAAGGAATCACTAAAAATTTAGACTTGGATGAGGCTAGAATAGCAAGACCTGAAATCTTTGCTACCAGCTTAATAACCTGTAGGGAAGCATCAGTAATAAAGGAATTAGCAAACTTAATGGCTTTAATCCTATCCTGGATCTCATCAAGAGGAGTGTCTGTCTTAATAGCGTCAGACAACACATCAAACCAATATGCTGCCGCACTAGTGACAGTAGAAATACACACTTCAGGTTGCCATTGTAAACCTTGGTGTACATACAAGTTCTTGAGTAACCCCTTTTTTATCCATAGGATCTTTAAAGGCACAACTATCCTCTATGGGGATGGTAGTCCTCTTGGCCAGAGTGGAAACTGCCCCTTCAACCTTAGGTCTCTCCCATTCCTTAGCAATGATCTCAGAAGCTCGATCTGGTACAGGAAAAACCTCCACCAAGGAAGGTACATCAAAATATTTGTTTAGCTTACTGGATTTCTTAGGATTAACTACGACCGTGGTTTCACAGTCGTCCAAAGTAGCAAAAACCTCCTTGAGTATTATTATTATTATTATCATTTATTTGTATAGCGCCGCCAAATTCCGTAGTGCTGGGTACAATGATAGGTGTATACAATGACAAAGATTTGTGATAAAATACAAAACATAACAAAACAAAACAAAACAAAACAAATCTTGTACAGGAGGAAGAGGGCCCTGCTCCGGAGAGCTCACAGTCTACAGGTTTAGGGTGCAGAGACATAAGGATGGGGTAGCTTGTTACATCAGTTGTATTTGCAGAAGTGAGTCAGGCAGTTCATGTACATGTATTAGTTTGGTTCGGATGCGGGATGGACGAGAGATGGTAAGCCTCTCTGAATAGGTGGGTTTTCAAGAATCATCTGAAGCTATAGAAGGTTGGAGACAGTCTTATGGAGCAGGGTAGAGCGTTCCAGAGGACAGGAGCAGCACGTGCAAAGTCTTGGAGGCGGGAGTGGGACATAGAGATAACAGGAGTGTAGAGATGTAGCTCAGAGGTTGATCGAAGAGGACGGGATCGGGAATATTTCACGATGAGAGAGGAAATATAGTTGGGAGTTAGACTGTTGAGTGCTTTGTAGGTTAAGGCTAATACTTTAAATTGTATTCTGGAGTGTATGGGGAGCCAGTGTAGAGACTGGCAGAGCGGAGCAGCTGATGTAGATCATTGACTTAGATGAATGAGTCTAGCAGAAGCATTCATAATAGATTGGAGGGAGGATAGGCAATGTTTTGGAAGGCCATTTAGGAGTAGATTGCAATAATCAATGCGTGACAAAATGAGGGAATGAATAAGTATTTTTGTAGTTTTTTGAGTAAGACAGGGACGAATTCTGGAAATATTGCGTAGGTGTGAATGGCAGGATTTGGTAAGCGCTTGTATATGTCGGTTGAATGTGAGTTCTGAGTCTAGTGTTACCCCAAGGCAGCGGAACTGGGGTGAGGTGTTGAGAATAGAGTCTCCAACCATCAGAGAAATGTCAGGTGTTGGATGTCTCGAAGAGGGGGGGATAAGAAGCACCTCAGTTTTGGACAGATTGAGTAGGAGGTAGTGTGAAGACATCCAAGAGAAAATTGCAGAGAGGCAGTCAGAAATCTGGTTGAGTAAAGAAGGAGAGATATCAGGAGAGGAAAGTTAGATTTGGGTATCATCAACATATAGGTGGTACTGGAATCCAAAGGAGGCTATAAGTTTTCCAAGGCAGGATGTATAAAGAGAGAAAAGCAAGGGGCCCATGACAGAGCCTTGCGGTACTCCAACTGAGAGAGGCATAGGATCACAAGATATGTTGTTAAAGGAAACTGAAAACGAGTGGTTTGAAAGATATGATGCAAACCAGGAGAGGGCTGTGCCTCGGATGCCAAATTAATGTAGTATTTTTAGGAGGAGAGGATGGTCAACTGTGTCAAAAGCTGTGGACAGGTCAAGAAGAATTAGTAAGGAGTAATGGCCTTTTGCTTTAGCTGATAACAGGTCATTTGTTACTTTAGCAAGAGCGGTTTCTGTTTAGTGTTTAGTGCGGAAACCAGATTGTAGTGGATCAAGCAAGGAGTTAGTTGTGAGAAATTGAGTTAGCCGATTATAGACTAGTCGTTCCAATAATTTTGGAGCAAAGGGAAGTAAGGAGACCAGTCAATAGTTAGAAGGCGTGGAGGGGTCAAGCGAGGACTTTTTTAGGATTGGTATGATTGAAGCATGCTTGAACGTGTCAGGAAATGTGCCAGCAGTGAGAGATTGGTTAAAGAAATGAGTTAGAGTAGGGGGTTAGTGAAGCAGAGAGAGAGGGAATAAGTTGTGAAGGAATAGGGTCAAGTGGGCAGGTTGTGAGGTGATAAGAGGTGATAAGGGATAGAAAGAGGTGATAAGGGATAGAAGTTTAGAGGCAGCAGGCGTGTTAGGTTTATTAAGGGGTATGTTGAAGTCCCCTAATATGAGAGAAGGGACATCAGAAGAGAGAAAATGTGGAAGCCAGGCTTCAAAGTGGTCCAGAAATTGTGATGCTGGGCCATGGGGCCGATAGATAACTGCAACATGAAGAGCTATAGGGGAGAAGAGGCGGATAGCGTGAACTTCAAAAGATGAGAAGGAAAGAGAGGGGGGTGAAGGAATGCAGTGAAAGGTACTGTGTGGAGACAGGAGAATTCCTACTCCTCCTCCTTGTTTGTCTCCAGGCCTGGGAGTGTGACTGAAGTGCAGTAACAGACGGAGGTGTTCTAGCTTAAACCTGAAAGATACAACTTCAATGTCAGCAAGAGGAATTACACTGTCAGAATCTGACATTTCACCTTCAGATGCTACCGAAGTATCCTCCTCAGGCTTCTGGGAGGGGGCATTCGAAATATCAACAACTGCATCAGAAACCTCGCTTACTGAATGTTTGTTTTTCCTCTTACGCTTTCCCTGCAAACTGCAGAAGACATGAGAGAAGCGATGTCTTGTAACGTAACCCCAAGAGAAATTAAAGAAGAATTGCAGGGCACTACATGTGTGGGCGGTAAACTTTGGGACGCTTGAGGAGAAAGCTGCGGCATATATTGAACATTGTCATTAGACTCCTTAACAACATCTGATTTGGAAAATGTTGACTCAGAAAAAAGTCTATCCCTATAATTTAAAGTCCTCTCAATACATGAGGAACAGAAATGGATTGGTGGTTCCACATTGGCATCAAAACACGAAAAACAAGTGACATTTTGTGAAGCCTCTTGGTCCATACTGACTCACAATGGATCAAATTTAGCAATAATAACCTCAAATATTTAATGAAAAATAAAATTGCAAACGTTACTTTCTCTTTAAATTTTAAACAGCAACTTCGTTACTTAAAATTGCAGAAAGCAGTATTAAGCTAAATAAATGAAAGAAAACACATCTACACCTCAGCTGCTTTGCTGAGGGCCTACCTGCCCTGCAACCACTGAAGTTTAGTCAATGTTAATAGCCAAACGATCCGGACTCCAGCAGCAGACGAGATGAGCCGTTTTCCGGTCCTAGAAACTTATGCTTTGAGAAAACCATGTTTTTCTAGACAACCCCTTGAATTCTGTCTCCTCCATACTCGGAAGTAAGAAAGAAAGTGGTGCGCAATGCAGATTGCCGCCTCGATTAGCTCCACCCCTTGTGGGCATCTCAAAATAACAATCTCCCGGTCGGCATATTGCTTTATAGGTTAAATGCCGGGAGAAGTGAAACCACCAGTATATACTAGCCAAGCAGACTATTCTCAGCCCCAGTATAGGAGAGTTTAAGTGTCCCTTCAAAATAAAGTGCTTTGACTTAAATGGCCCATCATTTTGACTCTCTCTTGTCTTTGAATAAAGCGCCCACTTTGTCTGAGTGCTTCTTCCCCAGAAATAAATAAGTCAGCACTTACCTCACAAATATGCCCGACAGCAAGGCAGCTCACCAGGTTTGAGAGGTCCTCTCCCTCACATAGACCTGTGGAAAGAAAAAAGACTGAGTATTCCCCTCAGTATTTCAGAGTCAGGGCAGCATAAATTATATGGGAGGCGCAGTGAGAATTATGTCCCACAAGTTCCCATTGATCTAAAGCCACCACTGCCCTACTGAAGAGACTGATGTGGACTACGGCTACACCCTAGAACAAAGCAGCACAATCTTGTACTACTTAAAAAATAAACTCTTGATTGATGAATCCTTTTCTAACACCTAACTTTACCACTTCCTTGCTCTAAAACGGGCAAAGAGAATGAGTAGGATAGAAGGGAGGTGATATTTAACAGCTTTGCTGTGGTGCTCTTTGCCGCCTCCTGCTGGGCAAGAGTGATATTCCCAACAGTAATTCATGATGATCCGTGGACTCATTGTGTCATTAGAAAAAAATAATAATAATTACGCATAAAAAAAATGTATACTCAAAAAAAGCTGCTTCACATACCTAATTTTACTCTAAACTATATTGTTACTTGGCTGAATTGGGCTACAACTCCACTTTACTGTAGAAAGAGAAAGCTCCACAGTAGTTGCATACTGATTGGTCCGTTAGAACTATGTGACCAGAGAACTCCAGAAGAAGCTCCAAGGATAGTCGCAAACAGTGCAGCATAATAGGGGGTCTGCAAGTGGACAACCCATAATATCTAACGGAACTCCTATTCTTATCTACAGGACAGGATTAAAACATGTTTAAATAGCATTCATAATAAGAGGTACGTATGCACACTGATATAAAGTGGAATGGATTTATACATACATTGATTGCCTCTGGAATTAGCCTGTAGACTATACATTCATCTTTTGATTAACATTTTGTTTTTTTAATATTTTGTATTGATTTTTGCAAATCTTTTACACTACTTTTTATACACTGCACAATCTTATTTTACTTTATTTTCCAAAAACTGCATTCTTCCATTATTGCAACTCCCCCCCCCTTTTTTTTTTTTAAAGTATAAATCACTTTTTTGAGTTTACATTTTTTGAGAACTGGTTTTCTCCATATTAAAATGTTTCAGTAGATATTAGAAAAAATATATTTGTTAATATCAATAATTGATTTAAATATACTTAGAATTATTAGAAATAAAGTGAAAAAAAAAAAACGTTTTTACTGAATGGTTTTGCTCTCCAAGACCTAGATTTGGAGTTTGGCGTTAGCCGTGAAAACCAGCGTTAGAGGCTCCTAACGCTGGTTTTAGGCTACCGCCGGTATTTGGAGTCACTCAAAATAGGGTCTAACGCTCACTTTTCATCCGCGACTTTTCCATACCGCAGATCCCCTTACGTAAATTGCGTATCCTATCTTTTCAATGGGATCTTTCTAACTCCGGTATTTAGAGTCGTTTCTGAAGTGAGCGTTAGACATCTAACGACAAAACTCCAGCCGCAGGAAAAAAGTCAGTAGTTAAGAGCTTTCTGGGCTAACGCCGGTTTATAAAGCTCTTAACTACTGTGCTCTAAAGTACACTAACACCCATAAACTACCTATGCACCACTAAACAGAGGTCCCCCCACATCGCCGACACTCGAATAATTTTTTTAACCCCTAATCTGCCGACCGCCACCTACGTTATCCTTATGTACCCCTAATCTGCTGCCCCTAACACCGCCGACCCCTGTATTATATTTATTAACCCCTAACCTGCCCCCCACAACGTCGCCTCCACCTACCTACACTTATTAACCCCTAATCTGCCGACCGCAAAGCGCCACCACCTACGTTATCCTTATGTACCCCTAATCTGCTGCCCCTAACACCGCCGACCCCTATATTATATTTATTAACCCCTAATCTGCCCCCCTCAACGTCGCCTCCACCTGCCTACACTTATTAACCCCTAATCTGCCGACCGGACCTGAGCGCTACTATAATAAAGTTATTAACCCCTAATCCGCCTCACTAACCCTATAATAAATAGTATTAACCCCTAATCTGCCCTCCCTAACATCGCCAACACCTAACTTCAATTATTAACCCCTTATCTGCCGACCGGAGCTCACCGCTACTCTATTAAATTTATTAACCCCTAAAGCTAAGTCTAACCCTAACACTAACACCCCCCTAAATTAAATATAATTTTAATCTAACAAAATAAATTAACTCTTATTAAATAAATTATTCCTATTTAAAGCTAAATACTTACCTGTAAAATAAACCCTAATATAGCTACAACATAAATTATAATTATATTATAGCTATTTTAGGATTTATATTTATTTTACAGGTAACCTTGTATTTATTTTAACCAGGTACAATAGCTATTAAATAGTTAAGAACTATTTAATAGCTAAAATAGTTAAAATAATTACAAATTTACCTGTAAAAGAAATCCTAACCTAAGTTACAATTAAACCTAACACTATACTATCAATAAATTAATTAAATAAACTACCTACAATTACCTACAATTAACCTAACACTACACTATCAATAAATTAATTAAATACAATTCCTACAAATAAATACAATTAAATAAACTTGCTAAAGTACAAAAAATAAAAAAGAACTAAGTTACAAAAAATAAAAAAATATTTACAAACATAAGAAAAATATTACAACAATTTTAAACTAATTACACCTACTCTAAGCCCCCTAATAAAATAACAAAGCCCCCCAAAATAAAAAAATGCCCTACCCTATTCTAAATAACTAAAGTTCAAAGCTCTTTTACCTTACCAGCCCTGAACAGGGCCCTTTGTGGGGCATGCCCCAATGATTCCATCAGCCAATCAGAATTTTCCTACCTTAATTCCGATTGGCTGATAGAATCCTATCAGCCAATCGGAATTCGAGGGACGCCATCTTGGATGACGTCCCTTAAAGGAACCGTCATTCGTCGTTAGTCCGTCGGGCCAGCAGGATGTTCCGCGTCGGAGGTCTGCAAGATGGATCCGGAAGAAAGAAGATTGAAGATGCCGTTGATAGAAGACTTCATCCGGATCATGGACCTCTTCAGCTCCCGCTTGGATGAAGACTTCATCCGGATCATGGACCTCTTCAGCTCCCGCTTGCATGAAGACTTCAGCCGGATCATGGACCTCTTCAGCCCCCCACTTGGGCTTGGATCAGGACATCGGAGGAGCTCTTCTGGACAGATCGTTGAACCCGGTGAGGTGAAGACAAGGTAGGAAGATCTTCAGGGGCTTAGTGTTAGGTTTATTTAAGGGGGGTTTGGGTTAGATAAGGGGTATGTGGGTGGTGGGTTGTAATGTTGGGGGGCTTGGGTATTGTATTTTTTTTTTACAGGCAAAAGAGCTGAACTTCTTGGGGCATGCCCCGCAAAGGGCCATGTTTAGGGCTGGTAAGGTAAAAGAGCTTTGAACTTTAGTTATTTAGAATAGGGTAGGGCATTTTTTTATTTTGGGGGGCTTTGTTATTTTATTAGGGGGCTTAGAGTAGGTGTAATTAGTTTAAAATTGTTGTAATATTTTTCTTATGTTTGTAAATATTTTTTTATTTTTTGTAGCTTAGTTCTTTTTTATTTTTTTGTACTTTAGCAAGTTTATTTAATTGTATTTATTTGTAGGAATTGTATTTAATTAATTTATTGATAGTGTAGTGTTAGGTTAATTGTAGGTAATTGTAGGTAGTTTATTTAATTAATTTATTGATAGTATAGTGTTAGGTTTAATTGTAACTTAGGTTAGGATTTATTTTACAGGTAAATTTGTAATTATTTTAAATATTTTAGCTATTAAATAGTTCTTAACTATTTAATAGCTATTGTACCTGGTTAAAATAAATACAAAGTTACCTGTAAAATAAATATTAATCCTAAAATAGCTATAATATAATTATAATTTATATTGTAGCTATATTAGGATTTATTTTACAGGTAAGTATTTAGCTTTAAATAGGAATAATTTATTTAATAAGAGTTAATTAATTTCGTTAGATTAAAATTATATTTAACTTAGGGGGGTGTTAGTGTTAGGGTTAGACTTAGCTTTAGGGGTTAATACATTTATTAGAATAGCGGTGAGCTCCGGTCGGCAGATTAGGGGTTAATAATTTAAGTTAGGTGTCGGCGATGTTAGGGAGGGCAGATTAGGGGTTAATACTATTTATTATAGGGTTAGTGAGGCGGATTAGGGGTTAATAACTTTATTATAGTAGCGCTCAGGTCCGCTCGGCAGATTAGGGGTTAATAAGTGTAGGCAGGTGGAGGCGACGTTGTGGGGGACAGATTAGGGGTTAATAAATATAATATTGGGGTCGGCGATGTTAGGGAAGCAGATTAGGGGTACATAGGGATAATGTAAGTAGCGGCGGTTTACGGAGCGGCAGATTAGGGGTTAATAATAATATGCAGGGGTCAGCGATAGCGGGGGGCGGCAGATTAGGGGTTAATAAGTGTAAGGTTAGGGGTGTTTAGACTCGGGGTACATGTTAGAGTGTTAAGTGCAGACGTAGGAAGGGTTACCGCATAGCAAACAATGGGGCTGCGTTAGGAGCTGAACGCGGCTTTTTTGCAGGTGTTTGTTTTTTTTTCAGCTCAAACAGCTCCATTGTTTCCTATGGGAGAATCGTGCACGAGCACGTTTTTGAGGCTGGCCGCGTCCGTAAGCAACTCTGGTATCGAGAGTTGAAGCTGCGTTAAAAATGCTCTACGCTCCTTTTTTGGAGCCTAACGCAGCCATTGTGTGGTCTCTCAATACCAGAGTTATTTTTATGGTGCGGCCAGAAAAAAGCCGGCGTTAGTTTTTCGGGTCGTTACCGACAAAACTCCAAATCTAGCCGCAAGTGCGGTATAATTACTAGATATAGCACTATCTTTTACTTTCAAAAGTGAAATGATTGCTTTTTGGTACTAGCGAATGATTACTCTCTTGAGATTAGCTAAATTATAACTAGACAAGTGCAGTGTCCTAAACCTCATTTGTGGGAGCTAGCTGGTGATTGGTGCCTGCACACATTTGTGTCTCTTGTGATTGGCTAACTAGATGTGTTCTGCTAGCTGCCAGTAATGCAATGCTGTTCCTTCAGCAAAGGATAACAAGAGAATGAAGCATTTTTTAAATAAAAGTAAATTTGAAAGTTGTTTAAAATGGCAAGTTCTATCAGAATCATGAATGAAATATTTGGAATTTCTTGTCCTTTTAAGCTGAGTAGTTTCCATATGTCTTCTAGGCATCTGGACCATAGATATACTGGTCTTGGTAAACCTTGAGGCGGTACATGGGCATTAGACTAATATTCCCACTGGAAATACATATTTAGCAGGTACTCTCCTGTAAAAATCATTTAACATGTCTGCTAATTGTACTGTTTTATATGTTAATTTATAGATTGATAGCTTATAGTTCAGTCCTACAAGAGGGCTATAAATCAGAAATACTATGATATTTCCCTTCTATGTTATTTTACAATTCTGTCTGGGTCCAAAAGTGGACTTTTGAGCTGAGAGGGGGATGTTCATCCTATGAGAACTAATTACTTTACTTCCTGGTAGCATTTGGTCCTTTGCCATTTATCAGGAGACAGTGAATGGGATATATGTTCCCCATTAATGCAAAACTCAATAAATATTGTATATAAATATTTCCTGTGACAAAAGGTTAAAGGGTATAGTCTAGTCAAAATTAAACTTTCATGATTCAGATAGAGCAGGCAATTGTAAGCATCTTTCTAATTTACTCCTATTATCATTTTTTCTTTGTTCTCTTAGTATCTATTTGAATGTAAGCTTAGAAACTGGCCCATTTTTTGGTTCAGCACTTGGGTAGTGCTTGCTGATTGGTGGCTACATTTAGACACCAATCAGAAAGTGCTACCCAGGTGCTGAACCAAAACGGGACAGGCTCCTATGCTTACATTCTTGCTTTTTCAAATAAAGATACCAAGAAAACGAAGAAAACTTGATAAAAGGAGTAAATTAGAAAATTGAATCATGAAAGTTTAATTTTGACTAGAGTAGACTATTCCTTTAAGTAAAAGCTGTATTCATTTAAGGGGAAACTAAATTACAGTAGGTATGTGCATCTCGATTCTGGTACTACATTTCTCATTGGCTGACAGGGAACAGCTCTTGCATATGATGTAGATGCTGTACTACCTTTGCAAACACTTTGGCCTAGATTTGGAGTTTTGTCGGTAACAACCCGAAAAACTAACGCCGGCTTTTTTCTGGCCGCACCATAAAAATAACTCTGGTATTGAGAGACCACATAAAGGCTGCGTTAGGCTCCAAAAAAGGAGCGTAGAGCATTTTTAACGCAGCTTCAACTCTCGATACCAGAGTTGCTTACGGACGCGGCCAGCCTCAAAAACGTGCTCGTGCACGATTCCCCCATAGGAAACAATGGGGCTGTTTGAGCTGAAAAAAAACCAAACACCTGCAAAAAAGCCGCGTTCAGCTCCTAACGCAGCCCCATTGTTTGCTATGCGGTAACCCTTCCTACATCTGCACTTAACACTCTAACATGTACCCCAAGTCTAAACACCCCTAACCTTACACTTATTAACCCCTAATCTGCCGCCCCCGCTATCGCTGACCCCTGCATATTATTATTAACCCCTAATCTGCCGCTCCGTAAATCGCCGCTACTTACATTATCCTTATGTACCCCTAATCTGCTGCCCTAACATCGCTGACCCCTATATTATATTTATTAACCCCTAATCTGCCCCCCACAACGTCGCCTCCACCTGCCTACACTTATTAACCCCTAATCTGCCGAGCGGACCTGAGCGCTACTATAATAAAGTTATTAACCCCTAATCCGCCTCACTAACCCTATAATAAATAGTATTAACCCCTAATCTGCCCTCCCTAACATCGCCGACACCTAACTTCAAACATTAACCCCCTAATCTGCCGACTGGAGCTCACCGCTATTCTAATAAATGTATTAACCCCTAAAGCTAAGTCTAACCCTAACACTAACACCCCCCTAAGTTAAATATAATTTAAATCTAACGAAATTAATTAACTCTTATTAAATAAATTATTCCTATTTAAAGCTAAATACTTACCTGTAAAATAAATCCTAATATAGCTACAATATAAATTATAATTATATTATAGCTATTTTAGGATTTATATTTATTTTACAGGTAACTTTGTATTTATTTTAACCAGGTACAATAGCTATTAAATAGTTAAGAACTATTTAATAGCTAAAATAGTTAAAATAATTACAAATTTACCTGTAAAAGAAATCCTAACCTAAGTTACAATTAAACCTAACACTAGACTATCAATAAATTAATTAAATAAACTATCTACAATTACCTACAATTAACCTAACACTACACTATCAATAAATTAATTAAATAC
Source organism: Bombina bombina (assembly GCF_027579735.1). Taxonomy (NCBI): domain Eukaryota; kingdom Metazoa; phylum Chordata; class Amphibia; order Anura; family Bombinatoridae; genus Bombina; species Bombina bombina. Next base: position 76,179,388 of record NC_069505.1, on the reverse strand, counting down.
AATTGCTACAAATAAATACAAGCTTGCATTCTATTGGCTGATCGGAACAGCCAATAGAATAAGAGCTCAATCTGATTGGCTGATCGGATCAGCCAATCGGATTGAACTTGATTCTGATTGGCTGATTCCATCAGCCAATCAGAATATTCCTACCTTAATTCCGATTGGCTGATAGAATCCTATCAGCCAATCGGAATTCGAGGGACACCATCTTGGATGACGTCATTTAAAGGAACCGTCATTCGTCGTTCAGTCGTCGGCCAGGATGGATGTTCCGCGGTGGAGGTCTTCAGGATGCTGCCGCTTCGCTCCGGATGGATGCCGCTTGGATGAAGACTTCAATCGGATGGAAGACCTCTTCTGCCCCGCTTGGATGAAGACTTCAGCCGGATCATGGACCTCTTCAGCCCCCCGCCTGGGCTTGGATCAGGACATCGGAGGAGCTCTTCTGGACGGATCGGTGTGATACCCGGTGAGGGTGAAGACAAGGTAGGATGATCTTCAGGGGCTTAGTGTTAGGTTTATTTAAGGGGGGTTTGGGTTAGATTAGGGGTATGTGGGTGGTGGGTTGTAATGTTGGGGGGCTTGGGTATTGTATGTTTTTTTTTACAGGCAAAAGAGCTGTATTTCTTGGGGCATGCCCCGCAAAGGGCCCTGTTCAGGGCTGGTAAGGTAAAAGAGCTTTGAACTTTAGTAATTTAGAATAGGGTAGGGCATTTTTTTATTTTGGGGGGCTTTGTTATTTTATTAGGGGGCTTAGAGTAGGTGTAATTAGTTTAAAATTGTTGTAATATTTTTCTTATGTTTGTAAATATTTTTTTATTTTTTGTAACTTAGTTCTTTTTTATTTTTTGTACTTTAGCTAGTTTATTTAATTGTATTTATTTGTAGCAATTGTATTTAATTAATTTATTGATAGTGTAGTGTTAGGTTAATTGTAGGTAGTTTAATTAATTTATTGATAGTCTAGTGTTAGGTTTAATTGTAACTTAGGTTAGGATTTCTTTTACAGGTAAATTTGTAATTATTTTAACTATTTTAGCTATTAAATAGTTCTTAACTATTTAATAGCTATTGTACCTGGTTAAAATAAATACAAAGTTACCTGTAAAATAAATATAAATCCTAAAATAGCTATAATATAATTATAATTTATATTGTAGCTATATTAGAATTTATTTTACAGGTAAGTATTTAGCTTTAAATAGGAATAATTTATTAATTAATTTCGTTAGATTTAAATTATATTTAACTTAGGGGGGTGTTAGTGTTAGAGTTAGACTTAGCTTTAGGGGTTAATACATTTATTAGAATAGCGGTGAGCTCCGGTCGGCAGATTAGGGGTTAATAATTGAAGTTAGGTGTCGGCGATGTTAGGGAGGGCAGATTAGGGGTTACTACTATTTATTATAGGGTTAGTGAGGCGGATTAGGGGTTAATAACTTTATTATAGTAGCGCTCAAGTCCGGTCGGCAGATTAGGGGTTAATAAGTGAAGGCAGGTGGAGGCGACGTTGAGGGGGGCAGATTAGGGGTTAATAAATATAATATAGGGGTCGGCGGTGTTAGGGGCAGCAGATTAGGGGTACATAAGGATAACGTAGGTGGCGGTCGGCAGATTAGGGGTAAAAAAAAATTATTTGAGTGTCGGCGATGTGGGGGGACCTCGGTTTAGGGGTACATAGGTAGTTTATGGGTGTTAGTGTACTTTAGAGTACAGTAGTTAAGAGTTTTATAAACCGGCGTTAGCCCAGAAAGCTCTTAACTACTGACTTTTTTCCTGCGGCTGGAGTTTTGTCGTTAGATGTCTAACGCTCACTTCAGAAACGACTCTAAATACCGGACTTAGAAAGATCCCATTGAAAAGATAGGATACGCAATTGATGTAAGGGGATCTGCGGTATGGAAAAGTCGCGGATGAAAAGTGAGCGTTAGACCCTATTTTGAGTGACTCCAAATACCGGCGGTAGCCTAAAACCAGCGTTAGGAGCCTCTAACGCTGGTTTTCACGGCTAACGCCAAACTCCAAATCTAGGTCTTTGTTTCCAGATGGATCAGAAAATGTCTCTTTAATTCATATTTTCCATTTACAAAGAGATGGAAATATAATCCCTTCAAAGTCAAGTTCTGCTTGAAAACTATGGATTAATAACAGCAAAGCAACATGTTTCTTTTATCACATACAACATACACACTTTTGCATTTCTATATTAATAATGTATTTTTATGTTCTGTTCCTGATTGAAAATTTATAAGACCAGTCCATCAGTATCAAGTTGTCCTGCATTATTTATTAAAGATAAATTAAATCCATGTTAAAATTTCTTGCAGTGAATTTTTGGAACAATCTATTGTATTGCAGTTATAAGCATAAGCACAGTTTTTTAAAGAGACATTAAATTCATAGCTACAGTTTTCTAACTCTAAATAATGTATATAGAAAATATACTATTTCAGTTTTCATTAAAGGGACACTGAAACCAATTTTTTTCTTTCATGATTCAGATAGAGCATGCAATGTTAAGCAACTTTCTAATTACTCCCAATATAAATTTTTCTTCATTCTCTTACTATCTTTATTTAAAAAGCACACAGAGAGAAATGCACTCACAGGAACGAACAACCAGCTCAATACTATTGTTAGCCTGTTCTATGGTGATTTACCACCTGGGTGCAACTTCTTTTAGCCCAGCAATGCTTTTCACAGAGTAGAACTTTCCTGTAGTATATCAGTCTGATCCCGCCTATTACGGTCAGTCCAGCACCGAAATACCAGGCAATTTCTCTCTGAACAAGGAACAAAGCAACCCCAGACGATCGTTTCCACCTTCATTGGGCCTCGTCAGTGAGGTGTAGCAGTATTCCTCTAAGCACACTGAGCAAGGGGTCCACGTCTGGTTTCCCCTTTTTCCCATAGGGAGACTAAATACACACAGAGAGAAATGCACTCACAGGAACGAACAACCAGCTCAATACTATTGTTAGCCTGTTCTATGGCGATTTACCACCTGGGTGCAACTTCTTTTAGCCCAGCAATGCTTTTCACAGAGTAGAACTTTCCTGTAGTATATCAGTCTGATCCCGCCTATTACGGTCAGTCCAGCACCGAAATACCAGGCAATTCCTCTCTGAACAAGGAACAAAGCAACCCCAGACGATCGTTTCCACCTTCATTGGGCCTCGTCAGTGAGGTGTAGCAGTATTCCTCTAAGCACACTGAGCAAGGGGTCCACGTCTGGTTTCCCCTTTTTCCCATAGGGAGACTAAATACACACAGAGAGAAATGCACTCACAGGAACGAACAACCAGCTCAATACTATTGTTAGCCTGTTCTATGGCGATTTACCACCTGGGTGCAACTTCTTTTAGCCCAGCAATGCTTTTCACAGAGTAGAACTTTCCTGTAGTATATCAGTCTGATCCCGCCTATTACGGTCAGTCCAGCACCGAAATACCAGGCAATTCCTCTCTGAACAAGGAACAAAGCAACCCCAGACGATCGTTTCGGCCTTCATTGGGCCTCGTCAGTGAGGTGTAGCAGTATTCCTCTAAGCACACTGAGCAAGGAGGTCCACGTCTGGTCTCCCCTTTTTCCCATAGGGAGACTAAATACACACAGAGAGAAATGCACTCACAGGAACGAACAACCAGCTCAATACTATTGTTAGCCTGTTCTATGGCGATTTACCACCTGGGTGCAACTTCTTTTAGCCCAGCAATGCTTTTCACAGAGTAGAACTTTCCTGTAGTATATCAGTCTGATCCTGCCTATTACGGTCAGTCCAGCACCGAAATACCAGGCAATTTCTCTCTGAACAAGGAACAAAGCAACCCCAGACGATCGTTTCGGCCTTCATTGGGCCTCGTCAGTGAGGTGTAGCAGTATTCCTCTAAGCACACTGAGCAAGGAGTCCACGTCTGGTTTCCCCTTTTTCCCATAGGGAGACTAAATACACACAGAGAGAAATGCACTCACAGGAATGAACAACCAGCTCAATGCTATTGTTAGCCTGTTCTATGGCGATTTACCACCTGGGTGCAACTTCTTTTAGCCCAGCAATGCTTTTCACAGAGTAGAACTTTCCTGTAGTATATCAGTCTGATCCCGCCTATTACGGTCAGTCCAGCACCGAAATACCAGGCAATTCCTCTCTGAACAAGGAACAAAGCAACCCCAGACGATCGTTTCGGCCTTCATTGGGCCTCGTCAGTGAGGTGTAGCAGTATTCCTCTAAGCACACTGAGCAAGGAGTCCACGTCTGGTTTCCCCTTTTTCCCATAGGGAGACTAAATACACACAGAGAGAAATGCACTCACAGGAACGAACAACCAGCTCAATACTATTGTTAGCCTGTTCTATGGCGATTTACCACCTGGGTGCAACTTCTTTTAGCCCAGCAATGCTTTTCACAGAGTAGAACTTTCCTGTAGTATATCAGTCTGATCCCGCCTATTACGGTCAGTCCAGCACCGAAATACCAGGCAATTCCTCTCTGAACAAGGAACAAAGCAACCCCAGACGATCGTTTCGGCCTTCATTGGGCCTCGTCAGTGAGGTGTAGCAGTATTCCTCTAAGCACACTGAGCAAGGAGTCCACGTCTGGTTTCTCCTTTTTCCCATAGGGAGACTAAATACACACAGAGAGAAATGCACTCACAGGAACGAACAACCAGCTCAATACTATTGTTAGCCTGTTCTATGGCGATTTACCACCTGGGTGCAACTTCTTTTAGCCCAGCAATGCTTTTCACAGAGTAGAACTTTCTGGGGAAGACAACAGCTGGATAGAAAAATGAAGTTGTTGAACTGAGAGAATACAGAGAGTGCTGACGGTCACGGAAAGTCATATCAGAACTGGAGATTTTTTTATAATTATCCTCTCTCACTCAACTATCTTTTAACCCTCTCCCCTCTCTTTCAGGCCATATCTTCTCTTTACACTTTATTTACCCTTGCCTTTATCTCTCAATTTTTTTTTTCTCCATTCTCTCTTAACCTTACCTTCTTCTTCACTTTCACTTTTCCTCTGCAATCTCTCTCTCTCTGCCCCTGTTTTACCCCCTCAGAAGAAACAGTCTAAGCACTAATGGGGTCCCTACAATAGTTTTAGAACATAGCCCAAAATGTGTCTTTGTCAGTGCTGCAATAGGAATGTACATTCTGCAAATATAAAGTGAGAACTTTGCTATTTAAAACATGCCACCAGACTTCAGACTCGCCACCTGTTAAATTTCTACTCCTCAAAGAAAATGTTTAGGCTTGCTAATATTATATATATATAAAACATAATTTATGTAAGAACTTACCTGATAAATTCATTTCTTTCATATTGGCAAGAGTTCATGAGCTAGTGACGTATTGGATAATGGGATATACAATCCTACCAGGAGGGGCAAAGTCCGCAAAACAGCCTTATCCTGATGGAAAATCAGAAAGGGAGACTCGCAAAAGAGAGCAGACAATTCAGAAACTCTTCTAGCTGAAGAGATAGGCAAAATAAACAACACTTTCCAAGAAAGTAGTTTAATATACAAAGTATGCATAGGTTTAAAAGGAGGAGCCTGCAAAGCCTTCAAAACCAAATTAAGACTCCAAGGAGGAGAGATTGATTTAATAACAGGCTTGACACAAACCAAAGCCTGAACAAAACAGTGAATATCAGGAAGTTTAGCAATCTTTCTATGAAATAAAACAGAAAGAGCAGAGATTTGTCCCTTCAAAGTACTTGCAGACAAACCTTTATCCAAACCATCCTGAAGAAACTGTAGAATTCTAGGAATTCTAAAAGAATGCCAAGAGAATTTATGAGAAAATCACAATCAAATATAGGTTTTCCAAACCCGATAACAAATCTTCCTTGAAACAGACTTACGAGCCTGTAGCATAATATTAATCACTGAGACAGAGAAACCTCTATGACTAAGCACTAAGCGTTCAATCGCCATACCTTGAAATTAGCGATTTGAGATCCTGATGGAAAAACGGCCTTTGAGACAGAAGGTCTGGCCTTAAAGGAAGTGGGCCAAGGTTGGCAACTGGACATCCGGACAAGATCTGCATACCAAAACCTGTGAACCCATGCTGGTGCTATTAGAAACACATGCGATTGTTCCATTATGATCTTGGAGATCACCCTTGAAAGAAGAACTAGGGGAGGAAATATGTAAGCAGGTTAGTAAAACCAAGAAACTGCTAACGCATCCACCATCTCCGCCTGAGGATCCCTGGACCTGGAAAGGTACCTGGGAAGCCATCAGATCTATTTTGGGAAGACCCCACATCTGTACAATCTGACAAAATACATCTGGATGGAGAGACCACTCCCCTGGGTGTAAAGACTAACGACTGAGATAATCTGCTTCCCAATTGTCTACACCTGGGATATGTCTCACAGAAATTAGACAGGCATTGGATTCCACCCAGGAAAGTATCCCAGATACTTCTTTCATCGCTAAAGGACTGCGAGTCCCACTCTGATGATTGAAATATGCCACAGTTGTGATATTGTCTGTCTGAAAATGAATAAATGATTCTCTCTTTAATAGAGGCCAAGCCTGAAGAGCCCTTAAAATAGCATGGAGTTCTAAAATATTGATTGGTTACCTCGCCTCTTGAGGATTCCAAACTCCCTGTGCTGTCAGAGACCCCAAACAGCTCCCCAACCTGTGAGACTTGCATCTGTTGAAATCACAGTCCAGGAAGGATGAACAAAAGAGGCCCCTTGAATAATCCAATGATGGTCCAACCACCAGGACAGAGAGAGTTGAATGTTGGGATCTAATTATATCAATTGTGATATCCTAGTATAATCCCTGCACCATTGATTCAGCATGCAAAGCTGAAGAGGTCTCATATGAAAGCGAGCAAAGGGGATCACGTCCGATGCTGCGGTCATGAGACCTAAAACTTCCATCCACATTGCCACTGAAAAGAATGATCGAGACTGAAGGTTTCGACAGGCAGAAACCAATTTCATTTTTCTCTTGTCTGTTAAAGAAAGAGTCATGGCCACTGAATCTATCTTGGAACCTAAAAAGGTGACTCTTGTCTGAGGAATCAAGAAACTCTTTGGTATTTTGATCCTCCAACCATGTTTTGATTCTGCTAAATGAAAAGATTAAGCCTGTACCAAGATATCATCCAAATAAGGAAACACCGCAATACTCTACTTTCTGATTACAGATAGAAGGGTACGAGAACCTTTGAAAGGATTCTTGGAGCTGTTGCTAGGCCAAATGGAAGAGCAACAAATTGGTAATGCTTGTCTAGAAAATAGAATCTCAGAAATAGATAGTGGTCTGGATGAATAGAATGTGAAGATATGCATCCTATAAGTCTATTGAGGACCTTGCTGAACAAAAAAGGCAGAATAGTCCTTACTCAGACCATGTTCCAGTGGAACTGGTACAATTACCCCTGAAAGCTCTAAATCTGAAATACACTTCAGAAAGGCCTGAGCTTTCACAGGATTTGTTGGAATGTGAGAGAGAAAAAATCTACTCACAGGAGGTCATATTCTGAAACCTATTCGATACCCTGAGAGGCAATATTCTGAACCCAATGATTCTGAAAAGAACCTGCCCCAAACATCAAGAAATAATTTCAATCTGCCCCCCACCAGCAGAACTGGATTGAGGGCCGCACCTTCATGCAGTCTTGGGGGCTGGTTTTGGTTTCTTATAAGGCTTGGATTTTTTACAACTCGAAGATGTTTCCAATTGGAGCCAGAGTCCTTAGGGGAAGGAGTGGTTTTCTGTTCTCTATTCTGACGAAAGTTACAAAACTGATTAGAAGCTTTAGATTTACCCTTAGACTTTTTATCTTGGGGCAAAAAAACTCCCTTCCCCCCAGTAACAGTGGAAATTATATAATCCAGCTGGGAACCAAACAAAGTATTACCCCTGGAATGAAAGAGATAGTAACCTAGATTTAGATACCATGTCAGCATTCCATAATTTGAGCCATAAAGCTCTTCTAGCTAAAATAGTCAAAGACATAGATTTAACATCAATCTTGATGATATCAAAAATAGCATCACTGATAAAATGATTAGCATGTTGAAGCAAACGAACAATGCTATGCAAATCAGAATTTTTTTTCCCCATGTGCTAAGCTATCCAACCAAAAAGTTGAGGCAGCCGCAACATCAGCCAGTAAAAATGGCAGTTCTGAGAATATAACCAGAATGTAAATAAGCTTTCCTTAGATAAGATTCAATTTTCCTATCTAAATGATCCTTAAAAGAGGTACTATCTTCCATAGGAATAGTAGTATGTGTCAAGTTAGGAAATGTCCAGAAGAAGACCCAAATGCTAGGGCGAACTTAAACAACACCCTTGCACTCTTAGTTTAATCCAGGATGTGACCCCACGACAACCTCCAAAAAACAAAGTACTCACGATATGGAGCAGGGTTAGCCTGTGCCAAAGTAATTCATGATATCAGCCAGATAGACTTCTGAATAAGGAACTGGTTTCAGGAAATGTCTTACACAGTATCAGGAGAGCAGGGATAGTCCACTTATACTCAGACAGAAGAAGGGTAAAACAGGAAACAGTTAATAATGCAGGAGTAGGTCATTTGTTATCAGGCAGTCTGAAGGTTAACACTGTGTAGACAGTCTTTGCAGAGTATGCAACAGGTAATCAGGCAGTTTGAGGGTAAACACTGTGTAGTCAGAACTTGCAGAATTAACAACATGTAATCAGGTAGTTTGAAGGTTTATACTGAATAATTGTATTTGCAGAGTTTGGAAACAGGTAAACATGCAGATTGAAGGTTTCACAGAAATAACAGTATTTGAATAGTTTGGCAGTACACAGAGTAGTCTGAATATGCAGGGTTTGCAGCAGGTAAACAGGAAGTTTGAAAGTTTCACAAAACAAACAGTACTTGCATTGTTTGGAGACAGGTAATCAGGAGGTTGAAGGTTAATCCAGCATAGTAAATCCTTGAAGAGATTGGCAACAGAAAAGCAGCAGTTAGAGAGATTCCTCAGCGAAATCCTAACAGAAGCCAAAAAGTTAACAAACAAACTGGCACTGGAGAAACAGGAAGCCAAGAATAAAAAGCCTGGTTGTGACATCTCAGGAAGGGGTGGCTCAGACACCTGTCAATCAAGCACACAGAGAGGACTGCAGAGCTTCCCAGCAGCTGAGCTTGACAGTGCCCCCTCCTCAAGGACCCCTCCGGGGGACCCGACCGGGCCTGGCAGGGTATTTCTTGTGAAAAGACTTGACAAGAGCTGGAGCATGAACATGAGAGGCCGGTTCCCAAGATCGTTCAGAGATAGGATAACCCTTCCAATGGACCAGGTAGTACAGCCGATTGCCCCGTAGCTTGGAATCGAGAATCTGGCTGACTTCAAAATTAAACCTGGAGAAGAACAAGGCCCACCGAGCCTGACGAGGATTGAGACGTGTAGCTGTTTGGAGGTATAAAAGATTCTTGTGATCTGTCAGAATGAAAAAAAGGTTGACTGGTACCCTCTAACCAATGCCTCCATTCATCCAAAGCTAATTTTATAGCCAAAAGCTCCTTATTGCCCACATCATAATTTAACTCAGCGGGATTGAATTTTTTCGAAAAGAACGCCACAGGATGTATCTTGCTGGTAGTCGGATCCCGTTGGGAGAGAACAGCTCCAGCTGCTATAGAGGAAGCGTCAACCTCCAAAATAAAGCGAGCGAAGGGGATCACGTCCGATGCTGCGGTCATGAGACCTAAAACTTCCATCCACATTGCCACTGAAAAGAATGATCGAGACTGAAGGTTTCGACAGGCAGAAACCAATTTCATTTTTCTCTTGTCTGTTAAAGACAGAGTCATGGCCACTGAATCTATCTTGGAACCTAAAAGGTGACTCTTGTCTGAGGAATCAAGAAACTCTTTGGTATTTTGATCCTCCAACCATGTTTTGATTCTGCTAAATGAAAAGATTAAGCCTGTACCAAGATATCATCCAAATAAGGAAACACCGCAATACTCTACTTTCTGATTACAGATAGAAGGGTACGAGAACCTTTGAAAGGATTCTTGGAGCTGTTGCTAGGCCAAATGGAAGAGCAACAAATTGGTAATGCTTGTCTAGAAAATAGAATCTCAGAAATAGATAGTGGTCTGGATGAATAGGAATGTGAAGATATGCATCCTGTAAGTCTATTGAGGACCTTGCTGAACAAAAAAGGCAGAATAGTCCCTGAACAAAAAAGGCAGAATAGTCCTTACCCAGACCATGTTCCAGAAGTGGAACTGGTACAATTACCCCTGAAAGCTCTAAATCTGAAATACACTTCAGAAAGGCCTGAGCTTTCACAGGATTTGTTGGAATGTGAGAGAGAAAAAATCTACTCACAGGAGGTCATATTCTGAAACCTATTCGATACCCCTGAGAGGCAATATTCTGAACCCATGATTCTGAAAAGAACCTGCCCAAACATCAAGAAATAATTTCAATCTGCCCCCCACCAGCAGAACTGGATTGAGGGGCCGCACCTTCATGCAGTCTTGGGGGCTGGTTTTGGTTTCTTATAAGGCTTGGATTTTTTACAACTCGAAGATGGTTTCCAATTGGAGCCAGAGTCCTTAGGGGAAGGAGTGGTTTTCTGTTCTCTATTCTGACGAAAGTTACAAAACTGATTAGAAGCTTTAGATTTACCCTTAGACTTTTTATCTTGGGGCAAAAAAAACTCCCTTCCCCCCCAGTAACAGTGGAAATTATATAATCCAGCTGGGAACCAAACAAAGTATTACCCTGGAATGAAAGAGATAGTAACCTAGATTTAGATACCATGTCAGCATTCCATAATTTGAGCCATAAGCTCTTCTAGCTAAAATAGTCAAAGACATAGATTTAACATCAATCTTGATGATATCAAAAATAGCATCACTGATAAAATGATTAGCATGTTGAAGCAAACGAACAATGCTATGCAAATCAGAATTTTTTTCCCCATGTGCTAAGCTATCCAACCAAAAAGTTGAGGCAGCCGCAACATCAGCCATAAAAATGGCAGTTCTGAGAATATAACCAGAATGTAAATAAGCTTTCCTTAGATAAGATTCAATTTTCCTATCTAAATGATCCTTAAAAGAGGTACTATCTTCCATAGGAATAGTAGTATGTGTCAAGTTAGGAAATGTCCAGAAGAAGACCCAAATGCTAGGGCGAACTTAAACAACACCCTTGCACTCTGAGTTTAATCCCGGATGTGACCCCACGACAACCTCCAAAAAACAAAGTACTCACGATATGGAGCAGGGTTAGCCTGTGCCAAAGTAATTCATGATATCAGCCAGATAGACTTCTGAATAAGGAACTGGTTTCAGGAAATGTCTTACACAGTATCAGGAGAGCAGGGATAGTCCACTTATACTCAGACAGAAGAAGGGTAAAATAGGAAACAGTTAATAATGCAGGAGTAGGTCATTTGTTATCAGGCAGTCTGAAGGTTAACACTGTGTAGACAGTCTTTGCAGAGTATGCAACAGGTAATCAGGCAGTTTGAGGGTAAACACTGTGTAGTCAGAACTTGCAGAATTAACAACATGTAATCAGGTAGTTTGAAGGTAACACTGAATAATTGTATTTGCAGAGTTTGGAAACAGGTAAACATGCAGATTGAAGGTTTCACAGAAATAACAGTATTTGAATAGTTTGGCAGTACACAGAGTAGTCTGAATATGCAGGGTTTGCAGCAGGTAAACAGGAAGTTTGAAAGTTTCACAAAACAAACAGTACTTGCATTGTTTGGAGACAGGTAATCAGGAGGTTGAAGGTTAATCCAGCATAGTAAATCCTTGAAGAGATTGGCAACAGAAAAGCAGCAGTTAGAGAGATTCCTCAGCGAAATCCTAACAGAAGCCAAAAAGTTAACAAACAAACTGGCACTGGAGAAACAGGAAGCCAAAAATAAAAAGCCTGGTTGTGACATCATCAGGAAGGGGTGGCTCAGACACCTGTCAATCAAGCACACAGAGAGGACTGCAGAGCTTCCCAGCAGCTGAGCTTGACAGTGCCCCCTCCTCAAGGACCCCTCCGGGGGACCCGACCGGGCCTGGCAGGGTATTTCTTGTGAAAAGACTTGACAAGAGCTGGAGCATGAACATGAGAGGCCGGTTCCCAAGATCGTTCAGAGATAGGATAACCCTTCCAATGGACCAGGTAGTACAGCCGATTGCCCCGTAGCTTGGAATCGAGAATCTGGCTGACTTCAAAATTAAACCTGGAGAAGAACCAAGGCCCACCGAGCCTGACGAGGATTGAGACGTGTAGCTGTTTGGAGGTATAAAAGATTCTTGTGATCTGTCAGAATGAAAAAAGGTTGACTGGTACCCTCTAACCAATGCCTCCATTCATCCAAAGCTAATTTTATAGCCAAAAGCTCCTTATTGCCCACATCATAATTTAACTCAGCGGGATTGAATTTTTTCGAAAAGAACGCCACAGGATGTATCTTGCTGGTAGTCGGATACCGTTGGGAGGAGAACAGCTCCAGCTGCTATAGAGGAAGCGTCAACCTCCAAAATAAAATGGAAATCAGGAATTGGATGACTGAGAAGAGGTGCAGAAGAAAATGCTGATTTTAGCGTTTCAAAAGCCTGTACTGCCGAAGAGGATCAGTTCTTACAATTTTGCCCTTTCTTAGTAAGAGAAGTGAGTGGAGACGTGATGTCAGCAAAGTTCTTTATAAACTTTCTATAGTAATTGGCAAAGCCAAGAAACCTCTGCAGGGATTTGAGAGTAGTTGGTGTGGGCCAGTCCTTGATAGCCGACAGTTTAGCAGGATCCATCTCAAAACCTGATTCAGAAATGATATACCCCAAAAAGGGGATGGAACTCTGATGAAAAGAGCATTTCTCCAATTTAGCGACAGGGAATTGTCTCGTAACCTCTGAAGAACCAGTCTTACATGATGTACATGTTCCTGTAATGTTTTCGAATAGATTAGAATGTCTTCGAGGTAAATGATAACAAATTGATTTAGATAATCTCTGAAGATTTCATTGACAAAGTGCTGAAATACTGCTGGTGCATTGCACAATCCAAATGGCATTACTAGATACTCGTAGTGACCAAATCAAGTGTTAAATACCGTCTTCCATTCGTCCTCCTTTACGGATTCTGACCAGATTGTAGGCCCCACGGAGATCTAACTTGGAAAAAATAGAAGCACCTTGAAGACGATCGAATAACTCAGAAATGAGCTGCAGAGGATAGCTGTTTTTGACAGTAATCTGATTCAAGGCTCGATAATCAATACAGGGACGAAGACCTCCATCTTTTTTCCCAATGAAGAAAAAACCTGCACCCACAGGGTGAAGAGGAAGGACGAATGAATCCTCTGGCTAAGTTGTCCTTTATGTATCCTCAAGAGAGACATTTTCTTGACGAGAGAGGGGATAGGTCCTTCCCTTAGTGTAGAGGAGCCCCTGAATACAATTCGATAGGACAGTCAAATATCCGGTGTGGAGTTAACGTCTCAGCCTCTTTTTTGGAAAACACATCACAAAAGGCATGATAGTAATTGGGCAATGATTCAGGAACTTCCACCATAGCTACGACAGGACGGATGGTTTAGAGGATTTTGCAGGCTATGTTTGAAACAGGTAGTTCCCCAGGAAATAAGTTCTCCTTTAGACCATGAGAAAACTGGATCATGAAGCTGCAACCAAGGTAACCCCAGAATAAATGGTATGTGGGGTGAAGAAATGACATCAAAACGAATAATTTCAGAATGAAGTATGCCACAGTCAAAAGAAGAGGAATGGTAGAATGTTGTATGATACCAGTACCTAGAGGCTGTCCACTGACAGTAGTTACCTTAATTAACTGTTTCTTGGCTTGAAGAGGACTCCTGAGAGAGTCAGCAAAGTTTGAATCAATGAATACTCCAGCAGCTCCAGAATCGATGAGAGCTTGAGCTCGAAACTTGGTGTTTCCAAAGAGATAGTTACAGGAACAAAAAGGTTTAGAATTGAGGGAAGACATGGGATTCTGGCTTAACTCTGTCCCTCTATCAAAAGTTAAGCCTTGGCTTTTACTGGCCGGATAGGACAGGTCCTTCAGTAAATGTCCTTTGGTACCACAATACAGACATAACCCAAGAGTACGCCTTCTATGGCGTTCAGCTTCTGACAATTTAATAGCTCCTACTTCCATTGGTTCCACAGACTCAGGAGGTTGGGAATTATTATTAGAGAAGACTTGAGGTTCGAATAGGAGGACAAAAAGAAGATTTAACAAAGGATCTCCGTTCCCATCTCTCTCCTGAAGACGCTCAGAATGCCGGGCGTCAAGAGTAATACATAAATTGATAAGACCCACCAATGAATCAGGGAGTTCCCGAAATACATGTTCATCCTTAAGGCGTTCTCAAAGTCCCTTTGCGAAAGGCTGCCCGTAAGGCTCCATGGTTCCAATCAGTTTCTGCGGCTAAAGTCCTGATTCAATAGCATATTGAGCTACCGAAAGGGATCCCTGTCTCAGATCCAACAATCCTGCCTCAGCAGCTGCAGACCGCCTAGGCTTGTCAAAAACAGAAGAAAAAATGGACACAAATAATTCCACATCCTGTAGAAACGGATCATTCTTCTCTAAAAGAGGGGACACCCAGGCTAGAGCCTTACCCTTCAGAGAGAAATAATAAAGGTGATTTTGGAAGTAGAATTGGAAAAAACTTGAGGATTGTTTCTGAAGTGTAAAACGACACTGATTAAGGAATCCACAGAATTCTTCAGGATTACCGTCATATTTATCTGGAAGTGGGATTCGTGGTATATTCTGTCCAACATTTTGAGGTGGATTAAAGACAGCATTGGTGCTAGTAGCAGTGGCAGCAGGAGTCACCGTCGCTTGAGAAGGAGCGGAGAGGTTATGTAGCAGAGCAGTAATCTGGTCAAGCTTGGAATCAAAGATTGCAAAGTGAGCAGATGATTTCCTAGAAGTTGCCCTTGTAGAGCCACAGCCCTGGATAACTCGTCAGGGTCCATATTATGGCCAGTTTGTGTACTGTCTGGTTAGGAAATGTCCAGAAGAAGACCCAAATGCTATGGCGAACTTAAAACAACACCCTGAGCACTCTGAGTTTAATCCAGGACGTGACCCCCACGACAACCTCCAAAAAACAAAGTACTCTTGATATGGAGCAGGTTAGCCTGTGCCAAAGTAATTCATGATATCAGCCAGATAGACTTCTGAATAAGGAACTGGTTTCAGGAATTGTCTTCCACAGTATCAGGAGAGCAGGAATAGTCCACCTTATACTCAGACAGAAGAAGGGTAAAACAGAAACAGTTAATAATGCAGGAGTAGGTCATTTGTTATCAGGCAGTCTGAAGGTTAACACTTTGTAGACAGTCTTTGCAGAGTATGCAACAGGTAATCAGCAGTTTGAGGTTAACACTGAGTAGACCAGTGTTTCTTAACAGCCGGGCCGCGGCCCACTACCGGGCTGCGACGGCCCTTGCTGCTGGCCGCGACCCAACATAGCCTCCAGACACTCGCTCTTATAGGCCCGTCGTTTACACATGTCCGAAATTCGGACGGGCCTGTTAGTGTGCCACTGCGCATGTTGGTATGCGCCACTAGCGCATGTCTGTATGCCGCAGTGTGAGTGGGTAGCGGCGCACTGTGAGTAGCGGCGGGGTGGCGTGCAGAGAGTGAAGCATTGGCTCACAGGTAAGGAGGTCCACTGTCACCAATGACAAATAATTATGGCCACTGACACTAACATGTATATTTAGTGCGGCCACTGGACACCAATATATAGTTTACAGTGGGTTAATTTTATGATAATTCATTGGTGTCAGTGTGATATTTTATAGATCCCACTGACACCCATTAATTATTACATAATTAAACAACTGTAAACCATACATATACTGTGTGTGGTATGTATGTATATGTATATTATATATATATCGCAAAATAGAAATGGCTGCAGCACTCCAAGTTGTTTTTTTATAACATTTTTATTACAAGCAGTGAAATACAGGCGACGTTTCGGGCCTCTGCCCTTTCTCAGCCAAGTGATTAGTACATAATCCAACTCCACCTTTTATAGGCAGTCCATGTGACACAACACAGGTGTAAATAATTACAATTGTGATAATACATATTCTTACAAACAGAATAAAAATAATCAATAAACAGTGATTTTGTTTTATAATCATAACTATGCATTTTTTATATACAAAAAACCTTGTGATTTTCAATTAATGTAATTCTTTAAACACCTTCTTATTATTAATATTTAGTGTTACTGTGAGGAAAAATATAAAGTGACCTTAACAGTTCATTATCTTATCTGTGAATTATGTGAGATAATTTCATGTTAGTGATTTTTCATTACCATTTATTTATACTATAAAAAAAAATTTTATTTTATTAAAAACAGTAATCAAACTAACAACTAAATTCTAATCTTGCAAGATATGTTTTATCTCTGATGGATGTTAAACAGGGGAATGCATACACTCTAATATTATTTACTATATGTAAACCATAACAACAGCATTCAAAATAAGATCCTTACATTTTTACAAACAACCTATTTTTTTTATTATGTTATTCAGCACATCTCTTTTTTCAAGTTGTTCTCTTTTCTTTATGTGAATCTTGATCTAAATCATAGAAGAAAGTTTACAGTAAATTATCAAAATCAACTCATTATAGAAACAAAAAACAGGTTATAGTCTTTATTTAAACCTTTAGGGTGCATACTTTCTAGTCTATTGATCCAAATAACCTCTCTCTGCTGTAGTTTTTTAACCCTATCCTGTCCCCTTCTCTGTATTGGAACATGTTCAAAGGATTTGAAACCTTAACTGGTTAACATTATGGTTTTTCTCTTTAAAATGTGCAGATACAGGTAAATCTGAAATGGCCTTACGTATGGTGTATTTGTGTTGTGTGAGTCTGTCTTTCATTTTTTGTAACATCCATCAGAGATAAAACATATCTTGCAAGATTAGAATTTAGTTGTTAGTTTGATTACTGTTTTTAATAAAATAAAATAAATTTTAATAGTATAAATAAATGGTAATGAAAAATCACTACATGAAAATTATCTCACATAATTCACAGATAAGATAATGAACTGTTAAGGTCACTTTATATTTTCCTCACAGTAACACTAAATATTTAATAATAAGAAGGTGTTTAAAGAATTACATAAATTGAAAATCACAAGGTTTTTTGTATATAAAAAAATGCATAGTTATGATTATAAAACAAAATCACTGTTTATTGATTATTTTTATTCTGTTGTAAGAATATGTATTATCACAATTGTAATTATTTACACCTGTGTTGTGTCACATGGACTGCCTATAAAAGGTGGAGTTGGATTATGTTACTAATCGCTTGCTTGAGAAAGGGCAGAGGCCCGAAACGTCGCCTGTATTTCACTGCTTGTAATAAAAAATGTTATAAAAAACAACTTGGAGTGCTGCAGCCATTTCTATTTTGCATATTAATACCTGTCAAGGTGAGACAGCGGCTGCTTGCACCCTTATCGAGGACAGAATTGGTGCTGGACGTTAACTTGTATGTATATATATATATATATATATATATATATATATATTAGATATAGATATAGAAATATTTTATATATATATATATATTATATATAGATTTATATATATATATATATATATATATATATAGATATATATATAGATATATATTTTTATATAGATAGATAGATAGATAGATAGATAGATAGATAGATATAGAGAGAGCTATAGATATATATATATATATATATAGCTACTATAGATATAGATATATATAAAGATATATATATATATATAGATAGATATATATATATATATAGATAGATAGATTATATTTATATATATATATATATATAGAGAGAGAGAGAGAGATATATTATATATATATATATATATATAATACCCACTCCCGATGCTTACCGGGCCCCTGGACAGGTCCGGTTAAAACTTACCAGGCCTTGAGGTCACTTTGGTTGAGAACCACTGGAGTAGACAGTCTTTGCAGAGTATGCAACAGGTAATCAGGCAGTTTGAGAGTTAACTCTGTGTAGACAGTCTTTGCAGAGTATGCAACAGGTAATCAGGGCAGTTTGAGGGTAAACACTGTGTAGTCAGAACTTGCAGAATTAACAACATGTAATCAGGTAGTTTGAAGGTTAACACTGAATAATTGTATTTGCAGAGTTTGGAAACAGGTAAACATGCAGGATTGAAGTTTCACAGAAATAACAGTATTTGAATAGTTTGGCAGTACACAGAGTAGTCTGAATATGCAGGGTTTGCAGCAGGTAAACAGGAAGTTTGAAAGTTTCACAAAACAAACAGTACTTGCATTGTTTGGAGACAGGTAATCAGGAGGTTGAAGGTTAATCCAGCATAGTAAATCCTTGAAGAGATTGGCAACAGAAAAGCAGCAGTTAGAGAGATTCCTCAGCAAAATCCTAACAGAAGCCAAAAAGTTAACAAACAAACTGTCACTGGAGAAACAGGAAGCCAAGAATAAAAAGCCTGGTTGTGACATCATCAGGAAGGGGTGGCTCAGACACCTGTCAATCAAGCACACAGAGAGGACTGCAGAGCTTCCCAGCAGCTGAGCTTGACAGTATGCTTAGCAAGAGTAGAAATAGCCCTATCAACTTTAGAGTCTTTTTCCCAAAACTTTAATTTAGCTACTGGCAAAGGATACAACTTTTTAAACCTTGAAGAAGGAACAAAAGAAGTACCAAGCTTAGACCATTCCTTAGCAATCACATCAGAAATAGCACCAGGAACAGGAAAAACCTCAGAAGTAATCACAGGAGGTTTATAGACAGAATTTAAATGTTAACTGGATTTATTATCAAGAGGCCCAGACTCCTCAATATCCAAAGTTCTAACAAAGAACAAATATACTCAATCTTAAAAAGATAAGATGATTTATCAGTGTCAATGGTCTGAAGTAGGATCTTCCGAATCAGAGAGATACTCATCAGAGGTGGATATGTTAGTATGTTGTCGGTCATTACAAATTTCATCAGTATAATGAGAAGTTTTTAAAAGACCTTTTACATTTATTTGAAAGCGTTATAACAGCCATAGCCTTCTGAATAGCATCAGCAATATCATTTTTCATATCAACAGGGATATCGTGTACTTTAGATGTTGAAGGAACAACAGATACTGTACTATCACTAATAGAACCTTTTCTGCATGCAAAGGTTTATCATGACAACTAACATACTACAGCTGGAGATATAATTTCCACTAGCTTACCAACACATACACTTAACTTTGGTAGAACTCTGTTCAGCAGCATGGTTCCTACAGCAGCTTCTGAGACAGGATCAGATTGAGACATCTTGTAAAATGTAAAAGAAAAAATAACATTTAAACAGAAATATCTTATTTCCACAGATAGCAGTTTCAGGAACGGAAAGAATGCAAATGCTAAAATTAACAAAAAAACAAATAGCATAGCCATCTGAACATAAAGAAGGCAAGGAGCATATAGGAAGTGGGGAAATATAAACTAAAAAAAAGGCACCAAGTATGACGCACCACGCAAAAGGAAGTTGAAACATTTGTTTGCACCAACAAACATCCGGAAATGACGCAACTCGCGCCATAACAGGAAAAAAAATATGCGCCAAACAACCTTGCGTCAACTAAAACGCAGGAAATGACAAACTTGCGCCCAGACGCACATTCGCCCACAAAAAATTCTCACGCCAAGAATAACACAATAAATAAACAGCATTTTGCACCCTCACGAGCCTAATTTACCCACAAGTCAAATTGGAAAAAAACTATACCCCAGGTAAGACAAACTTCCTAAAACATGATTCCCATAACGAAACTGCCAGACTGCAAAGGGAAATACACATAGAGCTGACTCACGCAAATATAAGTAAAATACATATATTTAAAAACTTATATTAATACATAAACCCCAAACCATAGCTGAGATAAATAATGATGAAAGAGAATAAAAAACCACAGCACAGCTCCGACTCAAGTGAATTTATTTATAAACAAGGTGAGTGCACAATAACATAGATTGCACTCACCAGATAAAAAGATAAAACACCCCTTTAAGTCTTTGGATAGTGTAGATCACACTTGGCAGCAATCCGTAAGCAGGGCAGTTGGAGCGCAACAATAGTTGGTAACTTGCATAAATTACAGTCCCCACTGGAACAGATGGCCTCTCCAGGACATCAGGCGAGTGGTTTCCCTTAACGCGTTTCTCCCGAACAGTGGTCAAGGCTTTCTCAAGAGGAATGAGGAATGAGTAATCAGTAGTCGGATGAAAACGGAACATCCGGCTGCTCTTTAAACTGTCCACAATTAAAGTGACAATAAGTATCATAACACCATTCGCCAACATACACAGAATTCAATGCATATAACATAAACATAAATGACAAGATGGCTATTTAAAAAATAGTATTGCATAAATAGAACACATTTAAAATATATGAATTAATAAAAGAAATGGGATCATAAAAATGTATGATAATCTCACATTATTTCTAAAAAGAGACATGAAGGTCTTAAAAAGGAACGTAGGGAGCATGAAAACATGAAAATTGGGAATGTGCTTTAGAAGCAAATAACTTTAATAGTATTAAAAATGAAAAATTGATAAAGAACATGTGAATTCGAAAACATGTGAATTTACATTTGGTGAAAGGATGTGATGAACATTATGATGAACTTTAAATAATGATACATACTTACTGAAAGACACCCATCCACATATAGCAGACAGCCAAACCAGTACTGAAAACTATCAGCAGAGGTAATGGTATAAGAGTATATCGTCGACCTGAAAAGGGAGGTAGAAGATGAATCCCTATGACCAATAACAGAGAACCCTTGAAAAGATTTCCCACGAGGGAAACCATAAAATCAATAGGCGATACTCCCTTCACATCCCTCTGACAAACACTGTACTCTGAGAGGAATTGGGCTTCAGAATTAGAATTGCTTATTGTAGAAGAAATCATAAAAATCAAGCACAAACTTACTTCACCACCTCCATAGGAGGCAAAGTTTGTAAAACTGAATTGTGGGTGTGGTGAGGGGTGTATTTATAGGCATTTTGAGGATTGGGAAACTTTGCCCCTCCTGGTAGGATTGTATATCCCATACGTCACTAGCTCATGGACTCTTGCCAATTACATGACATATATATATATATATATATATATATATATATATGCGAAGAGAGAGGGTTGTAGGTAGTTGCGCCACAATTAGAGCAATAGTAGTTGTGCAGTGAAATGCTCTATGAGGATGTCCAATGCCTGCTGCTATTAGTGATGTCTCATTCCTCCTGGGGAGAGACTAAAGTGGTGGAGAATTGGAATCGGGTGTGTTCTAATAGCGCTTGCAGAAGATGTTCCTCATAAGCAAGTGGGAGGGAGGAAAACAGAAATGGGAATATCCCCAGATGAGTGATGGGTAGTTGAGAAGGAAATAAATAATAATAAATGCTCACCTGTTGGATCACAGGGACCAGCGATCAGCGACGAGTAGAAATGGATGGTGTGTGTTAACACCAAAGCACATGTAGGGAGGACAAGAGAATATGCCCCCAAACGGATATTTGTGTATATATTTATATATCAAAATATAAAATGATATGTGAATAAATATAGATATATATAATTAATAAGTATGCAGGACCAAGAGGCAACCACTTAGTTACTGTGGAAACGGTTGTTGTGGAAACGGAGGCTGCTTGTGGGAACTTCCAATTCTTACCACACTATATATGTGGACAGAGGGTAGAGAGGAAGGAAGTTCCTATTTAGTATAAGCTGATAACCAGAAAAACAATATATATAAAAATGAAAATGAAAAAAATGAAAACTATTTTGGGATATTAAAAATGTATATCGTGTGTGTGGAGAGATACAAAATAAGTATTTAAAAACAATTACAATTTATTATTATTCTCATTAAAATATAAAAAATGTATATATAAATATATGGTATATATAATTAACAGATAAAAAACATACGAAAATTGCAAAAAATGTTAAAAACGATAATACTGATAAGGGGAAAGTGGTACGAAAATACAGTTGCCAAACAAAAAAAAGGGGTTGGTAAGTGGCCAGGCAGCACGGCGGAATATGGTGCCGAGTGGATGGCGGTTTTACTTACTTACCAGTATAGAGCTGGGCAGGAGGACCAATGGAAGGGTCCTAGGGATCGAAAAAAGAGAGGAAAAGCGGCTGAGACAAATAACGCTGCAACGTGCAGCTAGTGACAAGGTCTCGGCGTGTGTATCGGAATTCCGGAAGGGACGTCACGAACGTGCGTCACGTGCCTTACGCGTTTCGTGAGCGTATCAGCTCACTTCATCAGAGGCTAATGGATCTGTTAGCATCCTGGTTGCCCTTAAATAGCGTCAAGCTATTTGATCAGGAAAAGGGAGGAGTGTGTCATGATCTAATTGATCAGATATATCTTTTTTGTATACAAAAGACATTTTTCGATAACGGGAATGGTTTCCAAAAAATGGTGTTTATGGAGATATAAATAAATGGGTATTAAAAGAAAAATGTAGGTGAGATAGGGTTACATTAAAAACACTATAATCATTGAAATAATTAAAAAAGTTAATTTTTATACAAAAGTAAATTTTTATATAAAATTTCGAAAAAGCGACGAATAAATTAAAAATGAATTTGGATAACATAAAGTTTACTGGCAGGTTAGAATGTAGGGATATGTATGTATATGTAATTATGTTTGCTAGATCTATATCGGTATTCAGGCCATATGGTTTCCTAGTTTTTAATTTGTGATCCAGTATGTTTCTCTCTTTCTTAACTGGAGTAACCTATTTTCTCCTACTCTATATGGAATGTGTTCAATGGCCTTAATTTTTAGGCCTTCCACACTTTTTTCATGGAAGTCCTCGAAGTGGGTACCAATGCCATACTCTGGTTTATCACTGGTGATGCTTTTTTTGTGTGTTCTAAGAA
This sequence comes from Bombina bombina, assembly GCF_027579735.1. NCBI lineage: Eukaryota > Metazoa > Chordata > Amphibia > Anura > Bombinatoridae > Bombina > Bombina bombina. The sequence continues at coordinate 76,156,388 of NC_069505.1, read as the reverse complement.
TCTAGTCTTCAGTGTTCTTTTCGTTCTACCTATATATATTTTATTACAACTACAGCCATTGAACACATTCCATATAGAGTAGGAGAAAATAGGTTACTCCAGTTAAGAAAGAGAGAAACATACTGGATCCACAAATTAAAAACTAGGAACCATATGGCCTGAATAGCCGATATAGATCTAGCAGCCTTCCTTTAAAGAATAAAACACACCCATGAACTAATTACATTATTATTCCTATTGATTACTTTCTCACATAAATATATAAACATAATTACATATACATACATATCCCTACATTCTAACCTGCCAGTAAACTTATGTTATCCAAATTCATTTTTAATTTATTTGTCCTCTTTTTCCAAATTTTATATAAAAATTTAACTTTTATATAAAAATTAACTTTTTAATTATCTAATTATTTCAATGATTATAGTGTTTTTAATGTAACCCTATCTCACCTACATTTTTCTTTTAATACCCATTTATTTATATCTCCATAAACACCATTTTTTGGAACCATTCCCCCGTTATCGAAAACAATGTCTTTTGTATACAAAAAAGATATATCTGATCAATTAGATCATGACACACTCCTCCCTTTCCTGATCAAATAGCTTGACGCTATTAAGGGGCAACCAGGATGCTACAGATCCATTAGCCTCTGATGAAGTGAGCTGATATGCTCACGAAACGCATAAGGCACGTGACGCACGTTCGTGACGTCACTTCCGGAATTCCGATACACATGCCGAGACCTTGTCACTAGCTGCACCGTGCAGCGTTATTTGTCTCAGCTGCTTTTCCTCTCTTTTTTAGATCCCTAGGACTCCTCCATTGGTCCTCCTGCCCAGCTCTATACTGTAAGTAAGTAAAACAGCCATCCACTCGGCACCATATTCCGCCGTGCAGCCCTGGCCACTTACGCAACCCCTTTTTTTCATTTGGCAACTGTATTTTCGTACCACTTTCCCCTTATCAGTATTATCGTTTTTAACATTTTTTGCAATTTTCGTATGTTTTTATCTGTTAATTATATATACCATATATTTATATATACAATTTTTATATTTTAATGAGAATAATAATAAATTGTAATTGTTTTTAAATACTTATTTTGTATCTCTCCCACACACACGAATACATTTTAATATCCCAAAATAGTTTTCATTTTTTTCATTTTCCATTTTTATATATATTGTTTTCTGGTTATCAGCTTATACTAAATAGGAACTTCCTTCCTCTCTACCCTCTGTCCACATATACAGTGTGGTAAGAATTGGAAGTTCCCACAAGCAGCCTCCGTTTCCACAACAACCGTTTCCCCACAGTAACTAAGCGGTTGCCTCTAGCTCCTGCATACTTATTATTATATATATCTATATTAATTCACATATCATTTTATATTTTGATATATAAATATATACACAAATATCCGTTTGGGTGCATATTCTCTTGTCTCCCTTACATGGGCTTTGGTGTTAACACACACCATCCATTTCTACTCGTCGCTGATTACGCTGGGTCCCTGTGATCCAACAGGTGAGCATTTATTATTATTTATTTCCTTCTCAACTACCCATCACTCATCTGGGGATATTCCCATTTCTGTTTTCCTCCCTCCCACTTGCTTATGAGGAACATCTTCTGCAAGCGCTATTAGAACACACCCGATTCCAATATATATATATATATATACTATAATTATACAGTATAGAGATATATACAGATATAAATAAGAATATCTATTTATAAATAACATAGTAGAGGAGGTTGTAAACGTCAACCTATACAATTCTGAATTTACTTACAAAAATGCTCTAGTTGAGCTTAAATTAATCCCATTAAAAAGGTGACCCATTTAACATAATCATATCCCTGAATTCAGTTTCTAGCCTGAAATGTATCTAAACCATTTTTAAATGTGTCTAAGGTATTGGCATTTACTACCTCCTTAGGTAATGAGTTCCACAATTGTATTGCTCTTACAGTGAAAAAATGTTTAAGTTGCAGGAGATTAAATCTCCTTTCCTCCAACCTTAAAGGGACAGTTTACCCAAAAAAGTATCCCCTTTAAATTGTTCCAAATTATCCATTTTACCTGCTGAGTGTATTAAATTGTTTATAAGTAGCTCCTTTATCCCTATTTTTGGCATTTGAAAATTGCTGATTTAGCCTGTGGTATCTCCACCTATACAGAAAGTTAGTCTCAGCTATTGAATAGCCTAAGTAACATAGCCAGCAGAAGAAACTACACTCTCAGTGGGGTGCATGATATTTAAGTAATAAATGAGCATTTTCCCATTGTTGTCTCTAAGTATTGAGCTTTGGTTTTGCAGACAAATATAAGATAAGGAAGCATGTGTGTGTACACAAGTGATAACATAATGAGGCATGATATTACCTGAAACTCAACCCATTGTAATAGGTTTTGGTTTTAAAAGCACAAAATCAGCTACTTCTTATACACAAATAAACCTGAAATTGCAATTACTCAAATATTTTATACTCTGCAGCTGGTATAACAAGTCATTGAAAATACATTAATATAAAAACAATTTTACAGTGTACTGTCCCTTTAAATTGTGACCTATTGTCAAACATTTTTCTTAGAATAAACAGAGCTTAATGCCATCTCTGTATATGGGCCTTGAATATAGTTATATGTCCACCTCTCAAGAGCCATTGTTTCTAGGCTAACCATTCCTTATAGCTTAAATTCTCCTTTCCCGTAATTAGCTTTGGTGGCCCTTCCCTGAACTTTTTTAAGTCTGCAATATCATTTTTGCGATCAGTCCCCAGAACTCCACTCCATACTCAAGGTGAGGTCTTACCAAGGATTTATATAGTGGACAAAATTATGCTTTCCTCCTCATGCATCAATGCCTTTTTTAATACATGCTAGTATCTTATTACCTTAGAAGTCACTGCCCATCTTTAGCTTGTTTATCTATAACCACATCCCTAAGTCCCATTTAAATAATAGGTTTGCCTGCTTATTTTTACTTCAAAATGCAGAACTGTGCATTTCCAGTATAGAATCTTATTTCTATTTACTAATTTATTTCCAATTCTTCTAAATTTCAGAGATCCATTGTAAAGAAAGTTCTTCCTGCCATGACCTAATACAACTTTGTTATTATCTCAAAAAATAGAGATGTCGCTATTTAATCCTTTCTCCAAGTCATTTATAACTAATAATAAAAAGGAACAGGGCCCAGTACTGATCCATGGAGACTCCACTGACTACATTTGTCCAATGTGAGTATGATCCATAAACTACTTTCATTGCCCCATGTATTTTATCTAGTTAGTTTTCATGAGCTAACATTTTTAGCTATTTCCAGTCCCTTTATTTTGTACATTAATCTGCCATGTGTCTGTGCAGAACATTGGAATGTGAATTTACTAAATGCATAGTTTAAAACCTTTATTAAAAGGTAGCAAAGGGCTTCAATGCACATATATATATATATATATATATATATAATATATATATATATATATATAAAAATAACAAGAGTATTGCATTGAGCAATGATACTTTTTTATTGGACTAACTATACATTTATAAGATGACAAGCTTTCGGAAGAGTTCCTTCCATTATCATAGTCTGAAGCAATACTGACCAATTCAATGGAATTTACAGATTATATCTTAAAACACAGAATAGCTAAGAAGACAGAAAGTGCAGGGAGAAGAGGAGGGTGTCGTAAAAATCATGAGGGGGGCTTAGGTAACAGGCAGACAGTGTCCAGTGTAGGAGAACAGACAGGGGAAATATATAGCTATGCATAGGGCATATACTGACAAAGTAATATATCAACATTGAATCAATATCTATAAAGATGTGAAATTGTATATAGAGGGGGAATACAAAAGTTAAAAAAGACAAAAGTGTGGACATAGGCTTACCTGTTTACCTATGTATAAAGAATGTGGAATATACAATGGTAATTGACTAATGAAAGTACATTACAAAACATTTTGATAATGTGTTAAGAATCCACAAAAGTCCACATTTAGTCCAGAATTAAACAAGTTGAAGTGCATTATCATTTTCCATTTCAAAGGTTTTCTTCCCATGGTGTTTTTGAAGTTGCCTCTGAAAATTTTGATTTTGAGGTTTTGGATGGAGTAGTCAGGTTGGGTGAAATGGCGACCAACAGGGATGCAGTATTTTGTTTCACAGTGGTTTTTGATTGAGTGTCTGTGTAAGTTCATCCGAAGGTGCAGTTTTTGGCTTGTTTCTCCAATATAGCATCCCACTTTACATATAGTGCAATGTATCATGTATACCACATTTGCAGATATACATGAATATGCTCCTTTAATGTTATAGGGATTTATTATTGTGATTTTGCTGTGCTGCTTTCACAAACGTGTTGACACAGTTTGCAGAGAGCTTTTATAGCAGCACTTGGTTCCATTCTGAGTGCTATTTTTCTCAGGGTAGCTTCCTATGTACCAGTTTTTGCTTTAGGTTAGGTGGTTGTCTGTATGCCAGGGATTGGGGGTTTTGGAAAGATTTTTTTAAATGTGGGATCCCTCTAGGAGTAGTGGCTGTAAGTATTTTATGATTTTTCTTATCCCTTCCACAGCAGGGTTGTATTTGACTACTAGTGGGATACGTGATATGTTTTTCTTCTCCCTGTATTGTAGTAAGTGTTCACGTGGAGTATTGAGGGGCAGAGTTAATTTTTTTATTTATAATCCTTCTTGTGTAACCTTTTTCTCTGAATGATTGGGACAGTGTGATGAGGTGTTTGGCACGGTCTTTGGTATCTGAGCAAATTCTGTGGTATCTTGTAGCCTGACTGTAGATTATGGATTTTTTAATGTGATTGGGGTGGGAGCTGGAGCTTGTGGAGGTAGCTGCATCTATCTGTTGGTTTCCTGTATACAGATGAGTGCAGTTTTGCCATTTGTGATGGATATTGTTGTATCCAGGAAGCTGACACAGCCTCTAGAAAGTTCATTTTAAACTGGATTGATGCATCACATAGATTAAATGATTTATGAAAATGTTCAAGGTTTTTTTCTCCTTCTGTCCATATGATGAAAATATCATCTATGTAGCGAAGGTATTTGAAGGGTTTGTAAGGGTGAGTGGCTAGGAAACTCTGTTCTAAGTCAGCCATGAAGAGGTTTGCATACTGTGGTGCCATTTTGGTGCTCATGGCTGTTCCCATGGTTTGTAAGTAGATGGAGTGGTTGAAGATGAAATAATTGTGAGTAAGTATAAATTCTGTAAGTTTTACTAAATGTAGAAGCACTATATGTCTGGTTAGGGCTGTCGGAGGAAAGAAAGTTTAAGCATGAATCAATACCGTCTTTATGTGGAATATTGCTGTACAGGGATTCCACATTCATATTATATATATATATATATATATATATATATATATATATATATATATATAAACAAAAACCAGGAAGGCACTCACCATTATAGCAAATTGCTTAATAACGTGGGTAAACATTTTCAGGGTCTCCCCCCTTCCTCAGACCAATACAACCTTCACCACACTCGCTCAATTTATCACCCAAGACCTCCACCATGAAGAGCAACTATCAAACTCCTGCACGTCCATTCTGCGCAACTGCGCATGTGACAACGGCCATACGGAGAGCTGACTTGACCAAATTGCTGGAAAAAGCAAAAAAACAAAACAAAGAATAAAAAATAAAGTAAATATATACAATACAGTCTAGCAGTATACATCAATACTAACTAATACTACACGCACATAAACACTACAAACTAATATGCAATGTCGCCACTTCCCCTATAACAGTAAAATAATTGCCTGCAATTGTTGTTTCGAGTAATTTAATGCGTTAATCCACAAGTCTAGTTCAAGTTGACATACAATGCTGAACATATTGACTTTCTGATCTTAGGGTCTACAAGGGTGAACATAAGTTCTGTACAACCTTGTTTCAAAAAGAATATAGGAATTCGCTATTAGAGGTAACAAGCTGTCATCCCCTCCGAGCTTAAAGAAGGCTTTGCCTAAATCTC